>NC_056746.1:1494273906-1494295815 GCF_019279795.1 Protopterus annectens
TTTGGGGGAAAACAACGTCTGATGTGTCGGCCTCTGTACCACCCAACCGCCCATGCAGCGGTATGACAGGTGGCCAGCATGTGTATGTGCCGTGCTGTGGCATACACAAGCCCAACATGGGTGCTAGGAAAGGCCTGGAGGCCATCAATGTGTGGGAATCACGTTGTGAGGATGTGCCCCATTGCCATTCAGAATGGTCCAGTCATGGGTGTATGACTACAGTCCCACGTGCAATGCAGTGCCACCCATGGGTAGTCGAGAAATGCCGCTGTCGCGTGTCAGGTACACAATGTCCGACAACAGGCTAGCAGTGAATATAGTGGCCTGGTGCGGAGACATATACCGAACAGGTTGGTGGGACATTACAGCCAGGGACATCGGAAGGTGACATCGGGCCAGCGTCCCAGGACATATCGTGTGCATGTCAGTACCGTGTATGTGTCCACAGGGACACTATGATGTCCATGTACGGATTGCGACCCTGTAGTGAGTGAGAGTGTGTATTGTCAGTAAATGCCATCGCCTGGCACGTTGCCAACATTAGCTCGGTCTGCAATGCCTGGGTGACTATTGTATGCTTGACATCAGATGTAAGTGTAGCCAAACAATACAGACCTCCACCACCACAATGCAATTTACCGTATAGGCAGAATGTGTTTTGGTAGCTAACGCGGTATATGTGATGATGGACCTCGAGGACCCATCATGGCTGACAAGTGATACACCCACACATGAATGTACACCACTGTGCGCTTAGCCTGCACGTATTACGTTTGTGACCTCATCATCAGAACAAACCACCACAGTGGCGATCCTGCCGAACAGGTCGGTTGTATGTCTCTGTGAGCAACATGGTTTCTTAATTGTGTACATGCTTTCGGGCGCAGCCAGGTATGTAAGCATATGTACCTGTCGGCTCTGCTGGGGTAATATGCATTAACAATTTGCTGTAGCAGGCGGCAGTACTGGTTGCTTAGTACACATGTTCCGTGTATGCTGCGATAGGTGTGTTCAGGGTGTATGCAGGGGCCGTGCTTAGCATATGTGTTTAATCCACCAAGGTCGCCCCAGGTGCATCACACCAAGTCACATAGAGTATGCGTATGCTAGGAGTAGATGTGGAAGACATGTGTTGTGTAATGTGTCTCATCCAGTTGTGGAGTGCATGACTCAAGCATGTGTAGGTACGCCTTAGGTGTATTCAGGGAAATTAATGGGTTGCTGTCAGCACATGGCGTATGCTGTCTGGCCCCAAATTGCAAATATAACAACACAGGCGGTAAACACCGCGGTATTTTAATGTCTCGGCTCATGCGATGATGTTACGAAATGTGTATAGCGGTCACAAACGTTATCTGCATGGAGCAGCTATGATGCATTGTGTTAGGCAACTATCCAGGATGTGTGAAAAACTTGTTGTGTGATGTGTCAACCCCTCACCTGTGGGTGTTGGAGTACCGGTGCCTGGGAGATGCCGATCCATGTACAATCCATTACTGTGCTGCGCCAGAGCATGGGAGACAGGTCCAGTCATGAGATGTGAGTGGTGCAATGGTGTGTGTGCCTGCGGCATGTGCAGCGGTGATCACAAACATTGTCCACATGACCCCTTCTGCGTGCCTGCCTGGTACAGCCCTGCCGGAGACAGTTATGTGAAACTGCCACAGGGCAGTATAGCGTAATGAAAGAATCGCCGTATACGCCATACACTTTGAGCCGACTTGCAGGTCATGGGGGTGCCTGGCATTCCTCAATCGATATCGAACCATTGCATCCCACATGCGTCACGTATTCATCACAGGGCGATCACAATAAAATGTTATTATGAGAATATAGTAGCGCAGTGATGTGTCATGTAAATGCGTATGTTGAGTTGCAGAGCTGTTCACCCGTCGCAACATCTTGGTGCATGATACGCATACGCGCGATGTGAAACTGCAGTGTGATCCACGGCTTTAAGGTCCATCCGTGACTGAGATGCGTTGTGAATGGTGTAACCGCTTGGGTCCTGCGGGATATACACTGTGGTGCTGTTAGTTTGCCGCGGGGCCACCAGTGGTGCCTAGTGGTCATACAGAACATACTGCATACATTGTTCTGGTAGGAATCCATTGTTCTGGTATTAGCGGTACTACGGTAGAGGCTGGTGTGTTAATGAATATTTTATCCGGCGTGACCGTCAGGTGCAGTGTGATTTCTCGACAAAGCATCTTATCACGGCTGTCAGCACCACCATGAGCCAGTAACCGGTATACTTATTCATGACTAATGTGCGATGGTAGAACTACTGGCTGTCGCTCGGTATCATCTGGAAGGCTATATGATGAAAACAGGAATGCGCTTCTAATGTATAATTATGGTATACTGGCCGAATTTGATTTTACATATAGTAAGCCTATGGCTGCTGGCATGTAAACAAGCCCGACACAACAATGGCTTTGCGACAGGGAACCCAAGCAATGTGGAGGCGTGATGAACATGCACCGATTTAGAACACCAATGAGAGTACATTTACGCATGTAATGATGCGTACAACTGACAGCTATGGGCAGAGCATGGATTTGAAGTAACACATCCCCCACAGGCAGTACCGCTCCATGTTGGTGAGGGGGCATTGCAGTACATGTGACGGTTACTGTGTTGCCACATATACTGGCATATCCGTCATATAGAGGGTAGCAGCACTGGTGCGTGACTGTCGGACATGCCTGCCACATACGACCATGTCCCACAGGATATGTGTTGCGTGTAGTGTACAACACCTAAGCTCGATACCTTCATCAAGCTGTGAAGTGTCATGGCTGCCAGTGTACCTGTGTGACATATTTGTGCAATGGGTGCAAATTCGTACGCATGATAAGCGCGCATGCCCGGCATGTCCTGCACAGGTGCAGCCTGAACATACTAATATACAAATAGGGTGTTGGATAATAGCAACCCACAAGAGGTGATGGAGTGCGGGTGGCAATCACTATCACCTTTCCGAGGTAAGGTGTGCATGTCCATGACAAGCATTAGCACCTATGAGATGGTAGCAGTACAGCTGTACAGGACGCGCGCATGCATATTTGATTACAAATACCCTTGCGTGTTCCACCACTGGCCTGTTGACAGACAGACACCAACACTAATAATGCACGGCATTGCAACATAATGCACAACCCACATCACCACTGGCTACAGTACAGAACAGTTATATGTTGACATACACAGACGGCCAGCCACAGTCGAACAGTTTCTGATGTTCAGCCTGAACCCACTGTCGGCTGTAGCCCATGCCACGAACTGAGGCGATGTTGCATGCCATCTGTGTAATGTGCGGCGCGGGAGGCTTCGCGCAGTATAGCTGTGGTATTGCGAACAACGCCACTGAATGGGCTGTGTGTGTGTGAAGGGTGTGCGTCATGTCACGTGTATGGTCTGATGGATGATACCAGCAGTGCCCGCTATGTGAACATCCCCTGTCCCCATAAATGAATACCTAGGCTGTGCTCAACACCATGAATTCACTGTGGGAGGGATGGTGCTGTAAGCGGTGCACCGCTGACATGGTGGTGGCAGCAGGCACTGGATGTAGACATATGTGGTGCCCATGTCAGGCGAGGGGTACCATCCATGTGCATGGGATATCACCGATGCGAGGCACATACAGCACTGTGTTGAACAATATCACAGCACATAGCACCTGTCGAGGGTAATGTGTATGCATGGATGTGCGATGCCCAGCATGCACCACTACACACCCCACCAAACGCAGCATACTGCACCTTGCAGAGGCCATTGTCACACCATGATGATGGAGCATGCGACATGTCCATATACCCATTGAAACCGACATATGGAATGGACAGCCACCCTCCCAATACTGGTATCCCACAGAGTGGGACACATCCCACATGCCATGTGTGTGATATACCTGCCATACCATGCAGCCCTGTCCAGCAAGGCTGCGTGCCATCACAGTCATACATGAATGCGATGGCCGCGCTGGCACTGCACTGTCAACTGACCAGATCAGTAATGTGGCACTGATGCACCTTGTGGTGTCACAAATGCTGTGTGTCAGCGTGTACAACGTCTTGCGCCTGCCTTTGTGCATATGACCATCCTACTGCTAATGTCATATGATTGAACTTCATTGTCCCCATGTATTATCACATGTGCAATACAGGCGGCCGTGGCGGGTTGTCCAACACCCGTGCAATTACAGTGCTGAATAGATGTATATGGCACAACACATGCATGTACGGGTGTCCATGTGTGTATGTGTGCAGTGCCACCGCTGGCGTCCTGCGGCTGCGTCTGTGATGCCTAGTGACATATACACAGCATCCGGTGAACAGTAGAACTGTGCACACATCGGGCCACGTGCTGATTGGTATGAACACAGGTGCAGGCAGGTACACATGTCCACAACAGGTTACCATCTACATGGGGTATGTACAGTGTGATGAGTTGACACAGAGATATGATATGATACCCACTGCATAACGGTGTGACAGGTGTGACAGCAACACGTCAGCTGTGTCAGTGTCATGATGCGTCTCAGAGATTATTGTGCAGATGTCGTACATGTCATAGCAATGTATGTTCAGCGGTATGCCAGTACATCAGTGTGAATGTGACCTATCACCATCATTATGTCTTACAGATAATGCCTCGTTCACGACTGCCAGCCTTCAGCCGCCAGGAGGATGAAGTAATCATACCGTTGCTCCATGACAACTATGACCTGCTATTCAGCCATGTTCCACAGCAAACGCAGCAGCGGGATGACCTGTGGCAGGATATGCGCAGGAGGGTGAATGACGTGGGGGGCAACACCCGCACGCACCAGCAGATCGCCCGACGCTGCAGACCTCATGCGACGCGCGAAACAGCGTGCGCCGCAATCGCCAGAGAACAAGGTGGAACAGGTGGTGGGCCACCAGCCCACTCACACACACGGAGGAGGCTCCTGGCCAGTCTGGGGACGCAGGAACAGCATGCAGAAACACTAGCCGCCATCGTGGAGGTGGGTGTCTCCCAACCAATGAGCCTGGTGCTGCCTGGTAGAGTCAGTCTTGCATATGGTATGATATCCACTGTAGGTGTAGGTGTCACTGTACATCATGTAAAGTAACAACACATGCCAGGTATATGGGCACACAAGCCGCATACTACAGTATGCTCGTTGTGTTTGCAGGCGTGTGCATACCACATGCTATCACACAGGTACATGATGTGACATGCACAGTGCGAACTGTGGCTGTCAGCCTGATCATGGATAATGTTTATACTGTTGTGTCGCCCTATACAGGTACCTCTGGTGTGTCGCACAGACATGGGTCCGTCGCAGTTGAGACTGTTGTTAGTAACAGGCATGTTACAGCATAGAGCTATTCGCCATGTGGCCAGGTATAACATGCACACCTGGGTTTTGTTCCAGTCACGATATACAGGTTGCACCACCAGACACACACATGCCACCCGTGTGCAGTAGATACAACCGTTATTATACACCGGCATGAAACCACAGTACCTGTCAGTGTGATATGTGCGGTCAGCTATGCATACAATGGTGGAGGTGTTCTACAATGGATGCATATGTAGTATGCATTGGAACACCATTAGTACCACACAGTGAGCAGTGATCTGGGCAGCACACAGGTGTCACCAATGTGACATATGCCCCTGCATTGTGTGCACACGTTGTGACATGCCACCCGACATGTCCCACGCCCGTGGTGTTCTGTCTGCAATATTGTCACACCATCACATGACCTACACCCGACATAGCAAACATCCACACTGTTGTCTGCATAGCCCTCTGGATTGTGACACCTCCGACATGTACGGGTGTATGTCACATGGGACACCACAGGAATGGGTACCACGATGCCCATCACACACAATTGTCCAAGACCCAGTCACACATGGCCATGGGTGATAGCCACAGGCATGTTGCCACACAATGCGTCTGATGTGGATGAACACCGTTGCATTGTCCACACATAGATGCGATCATAGCCGTAGTGGACCACCTGTACATTTGATGTGGTACGCAGACAGCGGAATGCCTGTCTGCAGCCACGGAGGTGCCACCGATGTCTACCATATCGTGCTGTGGAACAGCATGACTGTGTTGCAGTCATGGCAGTGCAATCGTCCATGTTATGCATCGCACAGCAACATACATGCATCCTGTTGCCATGCAGTGGCACAGTGCCTGTACTCCCCACTGTATAGCTATGTACAAGGCTCACACTAACCACCTGCACATACATATTTGCTAAACATGCATTCTATCTGTAGGCTGTACACACAACATTGCACTGTGAAGCCCATTGTGATGCGGTGCATGTGGCGGGACACCATTGTCACACATGTCCACATGTTACCGCACATGTCGGTGGATTACATGTCAAGGTAACGTCAGCCATGTGTACTGTTAACCTGTCTGTGGCCACATGGTGTATCACGGTGATGCATGCAAACTACCATGATTGTGTGTACTGCATGCCTACTGATATGACACCTGCTTGATGTAGTGTGCACCCCAGGGCAGTATGCATACTAACACTATTAATGTCTGGGCTGCATTCCCTGTGCTGTAGTGTGGGAATGCTGCATGCCATCTGCAATATCACATGCATGGTGTGTCTGCGTGTGTGTGTGTGTCTGCGTGTGTGTGTGTGTCTGCGTGTGTGTGTGTCTGCGTGTGTGTCTGCGTGTGTGTCTGCGTGTGTGTAATGTACCTTACAGTATGTCTTTGTATTCACAGGTGGTGTAGGTGCGTTCCCCTCCTGCGGTCCATCTGATGTTAGTGTCCCCACAGATACTAGCGGTGATGACCATATGCATGAGGTACAGGCAGGGTTGTCAGGGGCAGAAGCTGTGCCATTGGTTACCATCCACATATGTCCCCCTCATCCCCGCACACGGTTCTGATGCCGACACATACCACATCACCGTTGCCCATAGAGGAAGGACAGTCAGCATCTGTTGGCATTGAGCAGGAATGTGTGGTGGCTACAGAAGGTGCGCCTACACCATGTTGCCAGTGTAATGACTGGTGATGTGCCACACAGGCATGTGGCTGGTGCTGCTCGTAGGAGGACCTCTGGCAGACATGCACCTGCTGTACAGGGCACAGCAGCTGGTATCACCAGACGCATGTTCCAGACTGTAATGGCGGCACAGGCACGTGCAGAATGGCAGAACCAAGAAGGGCAGAGGCTGCAGAGGGCTGCAATCCGTTCCCTAAATGACAACATCCAGTCATTGGCGAATGCTCAACAGCAGATTGCTAATGTACTGGATAGGCGATTAGGTGAAATGGTTGGAATCCTCGACCGAGGCATGGCAATCCGGCGTGAGCTGTCTGTGCTGGAACACCTGGTAGGGGTGAGGCGTGGGACACGTGGGCGTAGGCCAGCAACACCACCTAGTGTGGAGTCGGCGTGTGCGTGCCACCTCTCATGCCCACTCACACAGTGCGGTAGCAGCAGCAGTGCGGCTGGTGCTACCGTCCACACCAGGACACAGCAGGCCGCGTGGGCGTGGCCCTGGCTGGTCCCAGCGTGGACACGGTTCCAGCGGACATGTGTCATCGGACAGTAGCCACTCTATACCTCCACCGGTAGTGCCACGTGCGACCCCAGGCAGGCACGGGTCACGTGGCCGCAGGCGGACACAGTGAGCCGTACAACCTGCACTGTACAGTCTGGGGCTGCCAATTATACCCTGTGTAGGCATCACATATGGCTGAACTGTGTACACACATACCCACACACGGCAGACACAACTGTAGGGCTCCACCACATCCACATGCATTCTGCACAGTCATGCCCAGTAAACTCACCGGCCCTTACACACACACATGATGTCATCCATTGGTGCAGCCTATGCCCCTGGCAGACATATCACCCTGTGCATATGATGAAGCCTCTGCCGCATCCCTGTCATCCACACCATCGGTGCAGGGTTATGCAAATATATTCTGATGCACAGGGTGGACAAGATAGTGAGAGGTGTATGTGATACCTGTGTATGCATAGCGTGTGATGTGTATGTTGCAGTGGTTGTGTATGAAAACTGACTGGTGCGTATGTGGCGTGGGTTGTGTACTGTCAACATGCAGCAGACATACCATGTAGTGCAGGTGCAGCATGCATTGAGCTGTGTTCACGGTATGTGTGATGGTTACATGTGTAGCACCATGTTGGTTCTGATAACCTGAATCCCTCCTATGGTGTACTCGCATGTGCCTACAGAGAGCACTGTTATCGGTCCCCCACGTGTAGCTGTGGATTACCCACAGGCACATCTGGCAATATCAGCATACCACATGTACCCGCAACCTGCCTGGACACCTACATAGGTTCATAGGTGCATAGGTACATACTAGGCTATCTGCCCTACGGCATTTATAAGCCTAGCCAGAGTGTGTGGCTTTCACCACCCCTTAGGATGAGGATACTATACCCATTAGTTTGCTGTGCCTCTGTCCAGCAGTGACAGAGAGATGATTCCCAGGGTGTACATACAATCTCCCATCCACTCGTCAAGCTTTCTCTTGAACAGAGTCAGTGAGGGCTCTGCCTCACAAGGACTGGGATTCTGTTCCATAGTGTAGGGAGTCTCTGGGTGATGAACCTGTCCCTCCAGCGTCCTAATTATATCCGTGTTGAGGTTTGTGTCTCTTGCTCTCGTGGCTCTGGTTGATTTGGATCTTATGAGGTGGAGCATGTCCATTAATTCCGGGTTGGACATGGCCTTGTATGTCAGGCACAGATCACCTCGGAGCAGACGGTATGCGACTGTATAGAGCGGAGTTTCTTCAGTCGGGCAGCGTGTGACATATGTTTGAGCCTTTATCCTTATGGTGAGGAACGTTTGGGGTCCTTCCAACTGCTGCAGGTGTCGGGTTAGGTACATTCCGAATGGGGCATTGTACTCAATCATTGGTCTGATAAGTGAAGAGTACAGGGGTACAATGACCTTCCCTGATCTGGATGTGAATCCCTTCATGATCAGGTGGGCAATGTAGAAAGTCTTCCTAACCACATTGGCAATGTGAGTGTCAAAAGAGAGGTTACTGACAAGTTGGGTCCCCAGGTTCCTGATAACGTCTTCCGTGTTTAATGGATTACCACCTATGTGGTAATTAGGGGTTACCTTGTTTTTCCCAAAGGGTATGACTATACCTTTCTTGGCATGTAGCTTAAGGCCATGGCTCTGGCACCAGTTATCCATTTCTATGAGACCTCTGGTGGATGTCTGTGTCTGATGGGGTGTCGATTATGGTGCCCAGTTTGCAGTCATCTGCATACCTTGTCAGCCACAATCCCCTATGTTTGCCTGCCGTCAGAAAAATAAATGCCGAACAAGAGGGGGCCCAGGACTGAGCCCTGTGGGACACCGCTCGTGACGGCTTAGAGTCTGACATGGCACCAGGAACTCTAACCCTGTGGGTTCTGTCCTTGATCGGTTTGCAACCCATCTTGTGACATATGGGTCTACATCTATGCTGGTGAGCTTTTCTATGATGCCAGCGTGGGGTATTGTGTCGAGCAGCTTTTGCTAGGTCAAGGTAGTCTGTGTGAACTGCCTTACCCTCATCAATGGCCTTAGTGACTCTTCAGAAAAGGTCGACCAGGTTCAAGAGGCAGGATCTGCCCTTGACAAAGCCGACGTGGGTATGATCCAGTGTATGTAGGTCCCCAATGTCTTCATTTATGAGCTCCATTATGATCCCTCCATAGCTTTGCAGACAAGGCTCGTCAAGCTTATAGGGCGGTAATGTCCAGGGTCCATAGAAGCACCGCCTTTGTGGAGTGGGACCACAGTTGCCATACGCCATTCTTTGGGTTCGTATCCTGTAGTAAGGCTAAGATTAAACAGCAGCCTTATGTGCGGGTTTAGGTCCTCATTGAGGTCGTGTAGCACACAGCCGGGGACACCGTCCGGTCCCATTGATGCTGTGTTTTCCGCTTTAGAGAGCAGCTCTCACTTGGGCATCTGAGATGTTTGGGAGGCTAGACTCTGGTGGGATAGGTATCTCTCCTCTTGGGGGGGAGGGAGGGGAGAAATATGCACGGAACCTGTCTGCCAGTATGTTGGCAATGTCTGTGGGTTCAGTGATCATTGTACCATTCTGGACTAATTCCGAGCATAACTGTGAGCTTCCACCCATGTTTCTACCATAGCTAAAGAAGGCCTTATGGTTGTCTTTTGTGTCTTTTGCGAGTCCTCTCCCACAGGTGGCCTTGGATGATTGTATGTGTGATCGTATTTTACTGCTAGTATTGATCAGAGATGCCTTCCCTGTTAGGGATTTTGCTCTGTCATGTAGTAGCTTTCTCCTCTTGTTGTAGAGTTTGTTTATGGCTGGGGTCCACCAGGGTGTGCGCAGCCTTTGGTGGAAAGGGTCCTGATGTTATTAGGGATTGCTTGATCCATACATTCCTGGAGGTGCTCGTAGAAGGCATTTGTAAGGGTTTCAGCAGCGTGGGTTGTGTTTTCCACTGGCTCGGAGGCCTTGAAGGGTACCACTCCAGTCTTAAGAAGTGTGAGGTTTGCTTTTGAGAAGTTCTTCACCGTGGTCTCCTTTGCTGGGGTTGGGGGCGGGATGTGGATCTCCAGTGATATTAATTTATGGTCTGATCTCACCGATGTGGGATATACATCCTGTGTGGAGCATGTCATCCCCATGTGTGATGATCAGGTCTAGTATAGTTCCTCCTCTTGTGGGTATGGTGACTAGTTGTTCCATAGCATTTGGGTGTATGAACTCCAGGAACCTTTGGCCTAGGGTGTTGGGTCTTGGGTAATGTTCCTGGTCTATGTATGGGTAGGTGATGTCACCCAATATGATGGTGTTTGGAGAGACATTCATACTCTCCAGTGTCTTCAGGAAGGCTGTGTGGGTATCCTGAGTTTGAGAGGGTGGTCTGTAGCATGCTACAAACTGTAGGGCAGTTCTACCTATGGTTAATTGCACCTGGATGGTCTCCGCTGCTACGTGCATTGCCACTAACCTGGAGGTGTGGGTATCCTTTATGCATATGGAGACTCCCCCTCCTTTTGTGGTTCGGTCGGTTGGGGCGGGCAGCGTGATATGAGGTATAACCTGATAGTGCTGGGGTGCTCTCAGGAGCCTTGAACCAGGTTTCAGTCACAGCACAGACATCGATGTTCTCCATACTGAGGAGGGCTTTGAGGGCGTGCAACTTGGGGTTTAGACTACTGGCATTGAGCAGTATTACCCTTAGTTCTTTCCAGGTTTGTTTTCTAGGGCGGTAGGTTTATCATTTGAGCCTTGCCTGAAAAAGGCACTATGGGGGTGGCAGGGCCTTTGCCAATATCCGGAAGCCCAGGGGTGACAGGTGCAAGCCGTCCCTTGCGAAGGAGCGTGGCTTGTCAAGCATGTCATCCCAGGCAAACAGACATTGGACCCCCTTAGACTGACACCAGTAATTAAGCCAATTATTAAAGCTGATCATTTTGACTCTGTATTGTGGCATCATTCTTGGTGAGGGTAGGATACTGCTCAGGGTCAGGGTCATACCGGCCTGGGCTACATAATCTGAGAGCCCCTCTGTGTCTCTTTTCATGTAGTCCAGGGAGGTATGTCTCAGGTCGTTCACACCGGCATGGACAATGACTGCGTCATACTTGTACATGCTGCGGGTGACCTGAGTGCTTGTGTTATGTGGCGGATTCTGGCGCCGACAGGCAGCCTACTGTGATCATTTCCTTGTTCAGTCTGGTGGGTGGGACGTCAGTGTGTCTGACTATGGCGTCACCTATAACAAGTGTGTCTGGCATTGTGTGTGGCCTTAAGGGCTGTGACTGTTTAGCACACTGACTTTGAGAACTATGTGTTGCATGTCCTATGTCTTGAGGAGGCAGTTGCTTGGGTGTCTGCTTTGGAGGCCTCTGTAGTTTTGGTATATGTTTGAACAGTGCCTCTGAGTATGTCTTTGTGTGTTTATGTGTTTGTTTTGCAGTTGTGATAGTTCTATGTGAAACTGGGTTTTGTGGTGTGCGTGGTGTCCTTCTCCTCCTGTCTGGTCTTGCGGTCCTGAGTTGAGAGAGCTCAGCCTCCAGTTTGGCTATATAGTTGCATCTCTCACATGTATTTGTGTTTTGTGGGGGAAGGTGTGGGTTGTCTGTGTACATGAGGCAATTGTAACATTGCCTCAGGATGCCCAGATTCACCAGCTGAACAGGAGAGGGCGCTAGCAATTGACCCTTCAACATGCTAAGCGTGAATCGTTTGCTGTGTAACTGAGTCAGAAGGGACCTATAGAAATGGTTACTCAATGGGATTCTAGGCTAATGTAGTACTTTGTTTAGTATATATGTACTTTACCTATATAAGAATGCTTTAGGAGCAAGTGCTGAGCTTTTGTGATAGAGACTAGACAGTTTAGATTGCAAGTAGAAGTTGTAAGGGAAAACTTGAAGAGCAGAATGTATGGAGCCAGACATAGTTTAACGTTGTTTACACAGTACATGACACACATGTCCACACATATACTGCACCGGGCGCCTGTGGTCGGTGCCACAGGCTACAGTGGACAGAGACATCACGTGCACGGCAGGGCACAGTACAGGTATCCCGACATTGTGGAGGTGTTGTACACAGCGTGCTGGCCACTGACCTCCGGTGTCACCTGTCAGCTGTGGTGCACGCTGTGCAGCAGTGGGAGCTGTACCAGTACAGGAATACGGCGCAATGGTGGGGTGTACACCACTATGGCGCACACCCATAGTGTGCAGATGGGGACACCTGCCTGTGTGGTCAGCACCCTCACAATACAATGCACCCACAGCCATGTCACAGGGGGACTTGCACAGGTGGCCAGTATGGCTCACACCTATGGCATCGACAGGGTTGTGCAATACAGCACCAGTATGGGATGGTCACCCTGTGTGGTTAGTGTTCGTTCACAACAGTATATCTGCATACACCCTCACACCAGGCAGCAGACATACAAACATGTTGACACACACAAATGGTGGTGACCACACATGTATACACGGAGAGGCGGCGTGTTGCATGTACTGCACCATCCACATCCATGCACCCCACACTGAGGTATGTACAGATCTCTACTATGGTGTACAGGGATGTGTGGCACGTGGGACATGGTCCCCGATATGTGGCATACATGGGCACACATTCCTGCACACATGTCGGTGCTGGGAATGCCACACCCACCATATGAGACATGTGCAGGCGTGCAGCAGTATGTAGTGCATTATGCGTACCAACACTGTATCCGGCAGATGTGCCGATATATGCACTTGGGAGGTGGTAGGTGTTACAGTAGCCATGTGACATACAGTCGATGACACCTGACCGATGGGTATGCATTATGGCAGCACTGTCATGTAACAGCGACATAGCATACTGTATGCACATGGCAGGGTAGGATGGTGTGTGACACACCTGTGAGCCACCACCTGCACACATGCATGTGGACAGGTGTTTAAACACATGATGTACACACATACCGCCATACGTGCTGTTACTATGCCACCATATAGCGGCCCCATGATAGATGCATGTGGTAGGGAGTTGCAACTATGTTATGGACATCGGCCACTGCTCATGCATGGCTGCACCATGCACAGTACCGTGTCACATGTGTCCCCTGTTGCCATGTGTGTATGCATTGCTACGTTTTGACATGTGTGTTGACATACATAGAACATGGACTGTGGTATGGTATCACAGCTGTCACAGGCGAACAATACAAGGGTATGTGTCCCAGTCAACACCGCTACACCCTGTGGTGGGAGCATACCACAGACATGTGTCCACCTTCCATTCGTGTGTGTAGCACGGCGTACGCCAGTGTTATGCATGTGGTACATCACAGGCTTCGTATGTGTCCTGTGTGCAGTCCATGCACACAGCCAGACAATCACATGTATGACATATCCGGACGTTGGTTCACTCTGGTACAGCAGCAGTCATGTGTCATAGCTGTGTCAGGGCCGTGGTATGTGTGGAGCCGACCTGTCTATGTATACTGATATGGGCGGACCACATCACACATGTGGGATCATTGTTAGTACATGTGTACTCTGCGACTGGTGTACACGCTATACAGACCTGTGGACATATGTCACATGCTGTTGTTGGACCATGGGGCATACTGCTGCACCGATGACATGGTGCTGGCATGGCAGCTACAGTGTTCACTGCAGTGTGTACAGGTTTGACCTGCACCCGTGGCGCCTGTGATGTCATCTGTGTGTGTCACGAGTAACTGCATGTGTGACCACCCTGTGTGTGTGGGCGGAGTTTACCTGACCATGACCTGCGGTGTGTACACACCGTCTGCATGCGGACGGCGTAGCACATGCTAAGTGTGTGAGCATGCCGGTTTGCTGTTGTGTAGGTGGACACACGAAGTTCCACACTCTGCCCTTTCATGCTCACACTCCATGTGTATGCATGTCTGCACTTTGCAGATGCTAAGTGTGTGAGCATGCCCAGTAAGCAGTTGTGTAGATGGACACACAGTACAGTGCACACTGCGCCCGTCTGTGATCATACCCGTGTGCATGTATGTTCCCCTTTGCAACCGCCAAGTGTGTGAGCATGCCGGTTTGCTGTTGTGTAGGTGGACACACGGCGTTCCACACTCTGCCCTTTCATGATTCAACCCCATGTGTATGCATGTCTGCACTCTGCAAATGCTAAGTGTGTGAGCATGCCCAGTAAGCAGTTGTGTAGATGGACACACAGTACAGTGCACACCGCGCCCATCTGTGATTATACCCGTGTGCATGTATGTTCCCCTTTGCAACCGCCAAGTGTGAGCATGCCGGTTTGCTGTTGTGTAGGTGGACACACGGCGTTCCACACTCTGCCCTTTCATGATTCAACCCCATGTGTATGCATGTCTGCACTCTGCAAATGCTAAGTGTGTGAGCATGCCCAGTAAGCAGTTGTGTAGATGGACACACAGTACAGTGCACACTCGCCCTTCTGTGGTATACCCGTGTGCATGTATGTTTCCCCTTTGCGACCGCTGGGTGTGTGGGCATGCCCAGTACACCATGCGTGGAGACACAGTACAGTCGGCACCGGCGTCTGATACTAGGCATGTAGCCATGGCCAATGACATCCTGCATAGCCATGGTGGCCGTCCAGGCGTTATATGTAGTTGCTATGCCACAATGGCTGCCTACATCATGCGGTTGCTCTCTCATAAGTGTACTGTCTGTGGTGCATCCGTATCCATGTCGTGATGTTGTGCTCCGTGGTTAGTTAGTATTCGAGGGCAGCACTGCCGTGTTACTGTACCCACCTTGGGATAGCAACATGCTGTGTGACTGCACTCTGTCTTCATTTCCTATCGGCTGCCTTGCCTCTGCAGATGATATCACCCACCTAGGAGTATGCCTCTTGAAAGTGCTGTGCTCAGTAATCTCGGTAGCGTTCTGTAAATGCATCATGCTGTAGTGTGTTCATGTAGGTAGTAGGTTCAACTCGGCCCTTCCCGATGTGTGTGTGTGTATTGTGTGTGTGTCATGCTGTAGTGTGTTCATGTAGGTAGGCATGGTTCAACTCCGGCCCTTCCCCTGTGTGTGTGTGTGTGTGTGTTTCCAGCTGCCTCTGGAGATAGTAATGCTTTTAGGCGCTTCACACATACCTTGGCTATCAGCGTCTATTCCTTTGGATGATGTCACCCACCTAAGTATGCCTCTGACAGTGCTGTGCTCAGTAATCTCAGTAAGCGCGTTCTGTAAATGCATCATGCTGTAGTGTGTTCATGTAGGTGAAGTAGGTTCAACTCCTGGCCCTTCCCGTGTGTGTGTGTGTGTGTGTTTCCAGCTGCCTCTGGAGATAGTAATGCTTTTAGGCGGCTTCACAACACATACCTTGGCTATCAGCGTCTATTCGCTGCGGATGATGTCACCCACCTAGAAGTATGCCTCTGACAGTGCTGTGCTCAGTAATCTCAGTGGCGCTTTCTGTAAATGCATCATGCTGTAGTGTGTTCATGTAGGTGGCGTGGGTTCAACTCCGGCCCTTCCCGTGTGTGTGTGTGTGTGTGTGTGTGTGTGTTTCCAGCTGCCTCTGGAGATAGTAATGCTTTTAGAAGCTTCACAACTCATACTTTTGCTATCAGCGTCTATTCCTTTGCGGATGATGTCACCCACCTAGGCGTATGCCTCTGACAGTGCTGTGTTCAGTAATCTCGAGTAAGCGGCGTTCTGTAAATGTATCATACTGTAGTGCGTTCATGTAGGTAGGGGTAAGGGTCAACTCCCATGCCTGCCAGCTGTGTGTGTGTGTGTGTGTCTATGCTCCCAGCCGCATGGGTTCATAGGTTATGGTTTTAGCGCTCCGCACACATATATCCTGCTGACATCTCTGTGTTTGCGGATGTTGGAGGCGCCTAGTGGACTGCCTGTGTGCCTGCTGTGGTTAAGCGACCTCCGTGGCGTGTTCTCCACGTGCGTCCTGCTGTGGTGTGATAGGGTAGTGATGTGTAGGTTCCACTACCGGCCTTGCCACATGTGTCTGTCTGTATCTCTCGATGTATATATACATATATGTTATGCCGCGCTGCTCTGGACAGCTGTCTGTCCCATGTATCTCAATTGCAGCTGACACACAGAAATGTCGATGCATATCAAACATTGTCCGCAACGTCCGTGTTCTGGGAGGTGTTGCGCCCTGAACATCTGCTGTATATCTTGGCAGACAGCTATCCTTGCTGTACTGTCACTGTACTTCGCCATAGACCTTGTGTATCATTGCCTGTTTATGGTGTGTGTATGTCTATCTGAGCTGTGTGCGGTGCGTGTGTATGTCCACTATAATCGTCTGTGCGTGTTGCCACTATGGGTAATCCATGTAGACAGCTGTTTCATGTGCATTTCAGCACATACCTGCGGACAGTACTACCCTCCTACAGCAGCACATTTCATCATCTTGCAGTGGATACTAGTGTTTCCACACACATGTATCTCATGTCTGTTCATAACACTCCACCTCAGGGCGTATATCTGGACACGGCCTTATGTGATAGTGGGACACTCGAGTCATGTCATGTGTGCTCTTAGAAACATTGATAGGTGCACAGTGATATGTTATGCATCGTATGGCATTTCTGTCTGATTTGGTGTCTTCCTTGCATGTTTGTCATTGTTTCCTGTCGTCAGTTATCATGAGGCGGACTGTTACTGTTACGTGGAACACAGCGAACATGAGGGCGAACTTCTACACAGTCTGCGTACATCTGTGCAGTTCAGGGTATGTGTCACATACCTACTGTCTGCCTACAATACACACAGTGTGTGCGGCATGACAGACCACATGACATTACTTTGTATTTGCAGCACACCCGCGAACTGTATTCCTCACACAGGTCTACATCTGCTTATCACACTCCTTGTTCTTTCCTTCCCATATGTGTGCATCGTATTTGCGCTTCCCGTCAGTGGCGGGGCTCGCGTCGACTATGGGGCCTGGTAATTGTTATGTTGACACTTCATGGCACCCTAGGGGACACTTCACCTTTGTGTCTGATTACCTTCCACATTGACCTTGGCGGGGCATACGTTGTCATTCACAATTACCGGGTGGGACATATACATGTTTGCACATTTGTCCTGCTGTCTTTCTTCCCACCTGTCCGCCTAGTATCACGGTTCAGTACATGTATTCTGGACAGGTAGCTCCTTCATACCCTGACCTGTTGTCATTATGTGTACCGCCCTGGCGTTCGACCATTGCCCATATTACGTTTCGCGCCAGTGCTGTGCCTTCCTAGCTGATTGCTGCCTAGGCATTCAGGACTGTCGCGGTGGGTGATAGGGAAGCTATTTCCATTGCATGATTGGTGACACTCATAACATCCGTATTCATGGCTATGCCAGCATACCTCTCCAGTGTGCCTCGTTATGAGGCGATACCTCATTGGGGTCTTAAAGAAGCAGGTCATGCTCCTCGAAATTCCACAAAGTTCCACATGAAAGGGTCTGTTACACATTCAGTGTTAGGAATGTTTTAGAGTGAAATCCATGGTAAATTGACATTAATCATATTAATTCATTAAAGGATCTTCTTTATAAGTCTTGGAAACAGCATATTTAACCATCCTATGACCTTCCTAGTTGAAGTTGTTAGTAAGCCATTAGTATGTGTTCCACATTTTGCCCATTTGTTCCACATTATGAGGCGAGTGTTCCTCATTTTGGTGATGGAAGGTTGAGAGCTATATGCGCCAGTATTAGCACAATGGTCTGACTTTGTATGGGGTATTTCTAATGTAGTCCCTATCTGTATTTCCTGTGCTGTGCCTTACTGCAGCTGTGTTATTCCGACAGATTTCCAGTTATGGGTGCCATCTTGGTGGTGCACGCATGTCCATCCATGGGAATCGCCTACAGGACACTGATATAGGGCTGTACATATTTCACACCAACTCGCATTATCGGGTGGATGCTTTGCACCATTAGTGGGGATTAAGGCATGCTATACCCACATCCCTCCAGGGGCAGGCCTGATTCTCTGCCAAACAACACCTAGGCCCATTTCTGCATGCCAGGTTCCCATGCCTGCAACCCTCGGCGGTACACATTACACATGGTTAATGTGTGCGGTACTGGGATGTGGGCGCGCTTCTATGGACTCGCCACTCTGGGGATATCTGTTCATATGTCCTGCATTTCATGGACACATGTGTCATCAACCTTGAACCGCTTTTAGTGCATGTATAGCTGTTCCGTGGTTCGGTGTTACTTCTTTGCGTCAATCGCAGCGGGGGTTGCGAATGGAGCAATTTTGAGTCCTACAATGGACACCAGTGTGCATGTGTAAAGTGTAGAACTTGCTGGACTGTCACCTTCTGGCCAGTGGTTTTGACTGCTGCTGTCGTTCCCATTCGCGGATGTCTGTTTGACTACCCATATTATCTATTACTTGGCATATTTATATCCATGTGTGTCATATATAGGGGACGTGGGTCTGTTGTGTGTACATATATACATGTGAACCCCTCGTTTCATACCTTGCTTTGTTACTGTCTGTGGATTACCTGTGTACACACATCTATAACCATACCATACCTTTCCACTGTACAGGTTCTGGCAGGTGTACGGATGGTTGGCCCTTTATCTTAGGTGTGTGTTACATTGACCTGTGTCTATCTGGCAATTTGCTGGCATTTCATGTGAGACTTACTTGATTCTATAGAGACTTGATTCTATAATTATGGCGTGCTTCCACTGACTATATTTTCTTGTCTTCTGGAATCTTTATGTAACCAGTCCTGTTTGGACACTTTCTATTGTTGTTCATTTTTGTTTACATATATGACTACTTTGGTATGTTGTGCTATTATTGTGTGTGGAGCATTTCTCCCGGGCCTCTACTGACACTGGACATATATCCAGCTTCCTAGCCGGTCAACAAATGTAAACCAACATAAAACTTACATAAGCGTCACGGTGGCACCTTCTGACAAGTAGGTCGGGTTACAGATGCATACCCGCCGTCAATCCCTGCTACTAACACACCCGTTATTCTATCCACATTCTATGTTTGTCTTATCACATATCATGTGTTTCTCACTATTTGTACCAGTGCTTTGCATGGCATTGTCGGTTCCATACTTTCAGAGGCTGACAGTTTTGAGACATGTATAACTAGCGTGGAGGACACAGCATTAACTTACCCTGCTGTGGCGGATCACGCATGCACAGGCGCTTGCATTTCCTAATTGTGGGTTGGCGCGGCGCATGCATATCCGTATTCTGGGTTACATATGTTTACTGAGTCTGTGTTATTACGTGGCCTGTATTAGTTGTGACTGTTCCAGTAACATATCTCTGATCCAGTTAATGGACGTCCACGGGTACACTTTCACCTTTACACATGTAACTGTCTTTGCGGCACAGGCAGCATTACGTGCGTTCACATTTATATGTTCTATAGTAATCAATTCAAAGCGGGACTGCATTCCGTTGGCCGGTTGCTGTGACCACTACATGTTTGCTGTTCTGTCTCATTTATATGCATACCCATGGTACATAGCTACATTAACATATTGCCCGCTCACTTACGTCACGGGCATCCATTCTCCTGCTGGGAAAAGTCGCGGTACTACATATTACACATTCCCTATTCCCTACTGCTCTTGACCCAGGATGCATATGGGCGTGACGCGGGGATATTCAGATCACAGGGCTTATAGCCCCAATGCATACAGAGTCTTTGATTGTCAGGGTGTTCCTGTGGTGCTCTGGGTTTGGTCTTGTCCGCCTGAGTGTGCGGGACTGCCCTGACCGTGTACCGAATGTCGGAAGGGCGCATGGGCACGGTTTGTCATGTCTGTTATACCATAACCACCCCATTATTCCCTAACCGTGCAGCTGATTGGCCAAGCGTGTCCGTTGTAGATCGGGTTATAGTAATGGCACCACGGTCCGGTTGCCGGACCTATTTCCATTAGTATACCTCGGTATTTATAACCTGTCTGCGCTATATTTACATGGGTTTAACATAGCGTGACAGCTTTAACTGAGCCGCGGTGATGTCCGTTTGCTTACTTTGGGGCAGTCTCGCTCTGCTACACACATTTAACATAAGCGGGACAGGTTGTACAACACAGCCTGGCGGGGACACCGAGGCTCTCCGTTGCTGTTTTAACTGGTGATTTGCTATGTTGACTGTGTTTTACATAAGCCCGAGACAGTTTCGACATTAGCAGCGGACATCTTGCGCTTTAGTCGTCAGCACTTGCCGCCGGATGCTGGAACATCTGCGGATGGAGCGGCAGACGGGCATTATGCTGTGCCATTATGTCTGGGGATTAATAGTTTATTTTCTAGATGATATGGCATAATAGCAATAATCCGACGTCTGGAGTGTGGGTACTGCTGTATTTACCCACGGTTGCCTTTGTTTGGTCCCTCGGGCATCGCCTCACCGGAGCGCACACGATCTACCGTGGGTATATCCAGCATTACCCACACCAGGCGTGGTTATTCACTATGATATTCATTCGTTATGTACAGACACGAGTGTTTGGACAACCAACCAATAGCTTCTGCTATTGGCATACAATGCTGTGGGTGGTGCCGGTTATCATGCATATGCCATGTTCTGCGTTTTTCCCATTCACGCTTGTCTATCCCCTGTCCTCATTCATATGTGGATATTTATGTGGCACATGACTGAACTATGTATTACCTGCAGGTATGCTGTGTACGGTGCACATATGTGGCCATGGTTGGTTACAGTGTATCTGTGTACCTACCTCTGTGATACTGGGGACTACCACACATCCTTTAAGCAGCATTACATGCACCCGTGTATGTACATACTATTATTCGGTGGCCTGTGGAAGGTTGTCGGGCACGGTTACATGTGTCCCTATTTGTGCATGCATCGTGTTGGTCTTTGTCCGGCCTTTATTGTTGCTATCATGGGTTGGATGGTGGTGTTGGTGTGTTTTGGGTTGTATTTATACTGCCGATACGTCAGTAAGGGGTGGGGTTAGCCGCGTGTTCCTCTTTGCAGGGGCCCCATTATGGACATTTATTGTCCTGCGTCGCCCACTTGACACATGTACCCATATGTCCTGTGATATTGACACATGATCGTGTATGTCTTCCTGCATTACTACTTGCATATTCTTGGGCATTTTATTATCTAAAATGCGATATGACCGTTATATATGTTGGATAGCTTAAGCTATTCCCAATGCTGTAACCATAACCATTCATCGGGCATATACATGTTATTCTATCCTTTGCATTGGCCGTGGGTGTTTTGCCATACGGAACCACACATATCTACGGTGATGTCCCACCTTGACATTCTGTGCATGTGGCAACCCTGCTGGGGTGACCTGCTTGGTGGAGCTGTTCCGCCCTGTGTATTGTGTT
>NC_056746.1:1494296315-1494324177 GCF_019279795.1 Protopterus annectens
GATTCAGTGAGGTGCTCTGCCTCACATGAACTGGAATTCTATTCCAGAGCAGAGAGCCTCTGGGTTATGAACCTGTCCCTCCAGCAAGTTTTATTTATTTCTGTGCTGAGGTTCAAGTCCCTCAGTGTGGCTCTAAGGGATTTAGATTTACTGAGGTGGAGCATGTCCATTAATTCTGGATTTGACATAGCTTTGTATGTCAGGCATAGATCGCCTCGAAGTAGGTGGTATGCAACTGAGTAGAGCTGGAGTTTTTTTAACCGAGCAGCATATGGCATCTGTTTGAAACCCTTGATCCTCTTGGTGAGATACTTTTGGGGTCTTTCTAATTGCTACAGGTGTTGGGGAAGGTACATCCCAAAAGGGGCATTGTATTCTATGAAGAGCCTGATGAGGGATGAATAAAGGGGCACAATTACCTCTCTTGATCTAGATGTGAAACACTTCGTGATGAGGTGGGCTATGTAGAAGGTCTTTCTAACCACTTTGGCAATTTGGTTTTCAAAGGAGAGATTGCTATCAACTTGGGTCCCCAGGTCCCTAATAACTTTCTCTGTACTTAATGGGTTTCCGCCTGCGTGGTAATTTGTGGGCACATTGTTTTTGCCAAAGGGTATGACTATACATTTTTTGGCATTTAGCTTTAAACCATGGCGCTGGCACCAGTTATTTGTCTCTGTGAGACCTTTTTGAAGGATGTTTGTGTCAGCTGGAGAGTTGATTATGGTGCCCAGTTTACAGTCATCTGCGAACTTGGTGAGCCATAGTCCTCCCATGTTTGCCTGTACCTCAGAAAAGTATATACCGAACAAGAGTGGTCCCAGGACAGAACCCTGTGGGATGCCACTTGTGACCGGTTTCGAGTCTGACATGGCTCCAGCAACTCTCACTCTGTGGGTTCTGTCTTTGAGCCAGTTTGCGACCCATCTTGTGACATAGGGGTTTATATTTAAGCTGGATAGCTTATCTATGATGCCCGAGTGGGGTATTGTGTCAAATGCCTTTGCAAGGTCCAGATAGGCTGTGTGGACTACCTTCCCTTCATCTATGGCTTTGGTGACTGTTTCAAAGAAGTCGACCAGGTTCAAAATGCAGGATCTGCCCTTGACAAAGCCGAACTGGGTAGGATCTAGTGTCTGTAGGTCCCCAATGTCTTTGTTTATGAGCTCCATGATGATCCTCTCCATAGCTTTATTGCAGACTAAGCTGGTCAGGCTTATGGGGCGATAGTTTCCAGGGTGCATAGAGGCTCCACCATTGTGGAGTGGGACCACTGTTGCTGTATGCCATTCTGTGGGCACCTATCCTGTAGTGAGGCTGAGATTGTATAGCTGTTTTATTTGAGGGATTAGTTCCTCTTGTAGTTCATGTAGGACGCAACCTGAGACACCATCTGGTCCCATGGAAGCAGTGTTTTTTGCTTTGGAGAGGGCAGCCTTCACCTGAGCATCTGAGATGTTTGGGAGGCAGCCCTCTGCGAGATAGATACTTGCTCTTTTGGAAGGGGTGGAGAAGTTTGCACTGAACCTGTCTGCCAGGATATTGGCGATGTCTGTGGGTTCAGTGTATTTTTTTCGTTTAGAATCAACTCAGAACAAGTCTGGGAGTTGCATCCCAGGTTTCTAACATAACTGAAAAAAGCCTTATGATTGTCTTTGGTGTCCTGTGCAATTTTTCTCTCGAAGCTGGCCTTGGAGGATTTTATGAGGGATCGTAATTTTTTGCTAGTACTGATCAGAGCGCGCTTCCTATTAGGGATTTTGCTCTATCATGTAGTAGCTTCCTCCTTCTGTTGTACAGTTTATTTATGGCAGGGGTCCACCAGACTGGACGCCTACCTTTGGATGATTGGGTCTTGGTTTTGTTTGGGATAGCATGATCCATGCATTCCTGGAGATGTCCATTGAATGCATTTATATAGGATTCTGCAATTTGGGCTGTAGTTTCCACTGGCCCTGGGGCCTTGAAGGATTCCACTTTGGATTTGAGAAGTGAGAAGTTCACTTTTGAGAAGTTTTTCATTGTGGTTTTCTGGGCTGGGGGTGGGGTCGGGATGTGGACATCCAGTAAAATTAATTTATGGTCTGATCTTACCAATGAGGGATATACTTCTGGTGTGGAGCATAGAGTCCCCATGTTGGTAATGATCAGGTCTAGTATGTTGTCCCCTCTTGTGGGAGTGGTGACTAGTTGTTCCATAGCATTTGAGTTTATAATTTCCAGGAATATTTGGGCTAAGGTGCTGTGGCTTGAGTAGTGCTTCCAGTCAATGTTTGGGTAGTTGAAGTCGCCCAATATAATGGTGTTCAGAGAGATCTTCATGTTCTCCAATGTTTTCAGGAAAGCCGAATGGGATTCCTGACTTTGAGAGGGTGGTTTGTAGGATGCTATAAACTGAAAAGCAGTCTTGCCCACTGTTAGTTGCACATGGATGGTCTCCGATACTTTGTGCAATGCCACTAACCTGGAGGTGTGGATATCCTTGATAAATATGGAAACTCCCCCTCCTTTTGTGGTTCGGTCCGGGTTTTGGGGCCAAAAAGCATGATATGAGGTATAGCCTGGTAGTGCTGGGGTGCTCTCTTGAGCCTTGAACTAGGTTTCTGTCACTGCACAGATATCGATGTTCTCCATACTGGAGATATTGGATACTGGAGATACTGGATATGCACATTTTTATATATATATATATATATATATATATATATATATATACACACACACACACACACACACACACACACACACACACAGTGGATATAAAAAGTGCACACACCCCTGCACCCCTGTTAAAATGCCAGGTTTTTGTGATGTAAAAAAAATGACACCACAGTAAATTATTTCACAACTTTTCCAAACCTTAATGTGACTTATAACCTGTACCATTCAATTGAAAAACAAACAAATCTGTTAGGCAAAGAAATATAAAAAATAAAAAACATACAATAAGCTGGTTGCATAAGTGTGCACACCCTTTAACTAATACTTTGTTGAAGCATTATGTTGAAAAGTTTAGAAATGATTTATTGGGATCTAATTTTTTATATTGCAAAAACCTGGCATTACACGTTTTATATCCAGTGTGTGTGTGTGTGTGTGTGTGTGTGTGTGTGTGTGTGTGTGTGTGTGTGTGTGTGTGTGTGTCTGTGTGTGTGTCTGATTTAGCCAACTTCACATGCATAACATACACATTTAAATGCAATGGTATGGCAAGGTGCTTGGACAGTTTTGATTTTTCTACACATGTATCACACTGGGTCATATTTCTCTTCAATGTTGTAAAACATTGTATTGTAAACACAACATAAAAGGCCCACATACACTCATGAAATGATACATCAGTGCATGTGCAACACGCCTACATAGAAGCAGCAGATGTGTGTTGAAACCCTTGTCAACAGCATCATACACAGTACAAGCCCTTCCATGTAACCACTACACCTGCATTGTTGTAAGCATGTATCTAGGTTCATAGAGTCATATGTTGTTTGTTGTTTCTTTTGGCTTTTCCCGGTTAGGGGTCGCCAAAGCGGAACTCCGGTCTGCTAATGATTGGTAGTTGATTTTTACGTGCAGAGTTATCAGCCCTGATGCACAACCTTCAACAAAGGTACGCCCATTCATGCATGTCTCTACGCAGAAGATGCTCTAGCTGAGAATCGAACCAGACAGCATCTTACTGTGAGGCGAAAATGATACCGCAGCACCACCACCGTGGGTTAGGTTCATAGATTCATATAAATCACATATTTTGGTTCATAGATTACTGTGAGGCTAACTGCCCTTGGGAGCCATTTTAAGCCTAGCCAGTTATCCCTTGTGAGACTCAAACTCTGCACCTTGTGCTTGCAAGGCAAACATATTAACCATTAGACCACCCTCCCATCTTATCTGATTTTTAGATAAGACACACAGGCATTCATCTCTATGATGCAAGAGTATATTTGACATCCAACTAACACACACACACACACACACACACACACACATATATATATATATATATATATGTATATATATATATATATATATATATATATATATATATATGTTATGCCCTTCAGCTTTTCCCGGTTAAGGGTCGCCACAGCGGAATTCCGGTCCGCTAATGATTGGCAGTAATTTTTATGTGCTGGCTTGCCGGGCCTAACACACAACCTTCAACGAAGGAACTCCCATTCACGCATGTCACCACATAGAAGACGCTCTAACTGAGAATCGAACGGGCAACATCTAACTGTGAGGCAACAACGCTATCGCAGCACTATATATATATATATTTATATATATATATATATATATATATATATATATATATATATATATATATATATATATATATGTATATAAAATGAAGTAATATGAGATATTGCATCCTGAAAACTTAACAATATATAGATAATATATGGCATACTACTCTGCACATATACAACTGGTATGTACCATACGTACATAGTGAATACAAACATTTGTCCAAGATTACCATTCATATCAAAGTAACAACATGGATCAACTTCTTAACAGGATGAGGAAGGGTGACAATGTCTGCAACACTGATATAGACAGATAAATAGACAGGTGTAGGGAATATACATAGATAGAAGGGTATTATCTGAAAGAAATACAACACTAATTTATGTAGAATGTTTATGAATAGCATCTGTGTGTGACAGAGTAAAATGGAGGATTTCAGATCACCTGCTTATAGCTTGGTGTACATGCCAAGTAATAGCCAATATCTGTTGAGATGTATAGTACATCTCTGATGTCCACTAGTAGCCTAATGCAACCCTGACTGTGCCAACTTTAAAAAATGACACTGGTAGTGTTTCAGGTCATTCTACCTCTTCTTGGGAACTGAGAGGTACCTCAGTGAGCATTTTCAACGTCAATGTTTCCAACCGGAGAATTTCTGGATGACTACAGAGGGACAACCATACCCCCTTAACTTCTTAGCACAAGCAATCTGGACAAGGCCAAAAATAATGGGGGGCCCAAATATAGGGACACATTTTAAATATGACTCCAATAAACTTATAAAAGTTGCTAGAATAAAAGTTTTTACATTAGCATACATTTTATGAAGAATATGAAGTCTGAAACTCAAATGTTTGTCATTATTTTGTAAATTCACTCTTCACTGATTTTCCAGAAAACCACACATTTTATGTCAAACAAACCAAGAATCTGAGGCAAACATCTAGACATTCTGTGAAAAATCTGGACAGCTAAGAGGTATGGAGATACCTGAGGTACATGCACATATGGGTGCCCAGCTGGACTGATAAAAAAACTCTACATCCGCATCATGCTCATGCCTCACGTCAAGCTCATATGTGAAATAGGCAGTGTGCATTTTTCATCACTGACGTGTAAAATAGGATTAGCAGGGAACTTCAAAGGTGCACCGCAGTGTACAACACAGGCATTCAGATCCATTATCATTACAATAATCTTCACTGGAAAATGCCATAGTAACTTCAGGATTTGATTTCCCAGGTCACCGAACCCCAACAGATCACTACAGTAAGTCAGATATTCCTCACCTTAATACTTTGACCCTATAGCTACAAAATCAAACACTGATGGATTATTTTAGTGTTGTAACATGTTTGTCACTTTAGGATGTTGTTCAATCATACCATTAATAAAAAATACTGCAATATAACCAAGTTTCAACTTAACAGTTAAGCTACATGAAACTGTGTACATTGTTATGTTTATTTTTATGTTTATGTTTCTGGTATTGCTAAAATAACAGCTGCATATGAAAGTGCAGGTCATATTTATTTCAGCTTCACTTAATGCAGTCTTGTGTATGTTGGGATTACTGTAGTTCTCCTTGTATACTTGTATACAGGTAGTCCGCCAATGATTCAGCATTCCCCAGCTATCATTTTGTTTCTACAACAGTATTCACCTCTTTGCAACACATCCATAAAATTATAAACATTTCTGTATCGCAATATATATATATATATATATATATATATATATATATATGTGTGTGTGTGTGTGTGTGTGTGTGTGTGTGTGTGTGTGTGTGTGTGTCTGTGTGTGTGTCTGTGTGTGTGTGTGTGTATGTGTAGAAATATATGCATATTTACCAAGTTATCTAGGTGCATACATGTGTAGACTTAAACAGGACACTCAAGTTGGGGTCAGGAAACCATCAGTATGTGTATTTGTACTGTTTTAAACATTATACATCTGGCTCTTGGTGAGTATATTACAACTATCACATGGTACACACTACACTTATTTGATTTGTATCTGTGACTGAATTAAACATGCAGAACGCAAAAGAGGCACATCAGGCACAACAAGGCATCTGATCCTGAAGCTCATAAACAGTAATATTGTTGGTTCAATACCCAGTTCTTATGTTATTTTGCATTCCCATTGCAGTTAATTCAGCGTTGTACATCATGATATACCATGGAATACATGACATCTGTTAGATTTATGGGATTTGGTGAATATGAGAAAAGTACTGATTGTCATTGTCCATGGCCACTTATTATGTGTTGGCCACAAATATCTAAATATTCTTCCATGATCCATATAATATCATGAGTATTATAAACAGTGTAGTTCTTTGAGCAGAAGATGCAGTGCTGTGTAAATCTAATTGATTTATATGTCTAGATATATGATGCTATTAGAAAACAAGGAAAGAATAAATTATTTTAACATGCCAAAGAATTGTTTAGCAGTGTTTCCTGCTGCAATGTGCACTCTATTGAATATTTTTTCTGGAGTGGTAGAAAGGGTTCTGGATGATGTCATGAGCCAGGGTTCCAGTGAATAGGTTCATGGGTTATTACTAAGTTTACTGTCAAGAAGCTCAGTCTCATCACCCAGTAATGGTGGGAAACTAGAAGTGCCCCCATATCTTCTCCACATATACTTAGTGAAAATTTGCAAACACCTATCCAGTCATCCAGACAGGTTTTAAAGGTTGCTATGCAAGTATTTTCTTGACAGTTAAAGGCAGTGTATTATAGAAACACAGTGCTCATTGGATTACGTATCTGTCATGCCATCTGGTCTTCCATAAATACAGTCACCTGTTGGCATTAAATAGAAAGGGTTGGTTTACACTACCATATTGTGAGATAGCACACATTAATAGTAAACCAATATACGTATTAAGTAGTAGCTCCTCAGGGATCTCACCCTCTTGAAATGCTGCCTTTAGATTGCTTTCTCTTCAGATAGCTGTGTCATGCATGCTGTTGGGGTGTGTAGCCTTCAGGTTAGTAATGAGAACATTTGATGAGCACACTAGTTGACAATTGAGCAATGGCCATGTTTTCTATCAAAATAATGATCTGCATCATCTTCATAAGGGGTTTTGGTTGGAATATGAGTGCAATCAATTGTACCATGGACAAAAGAGACGTTTTCAGTGGAATAGAAACATTCCATGGCAGCATGTTTCTCCTTGGGTGTTGCTGGGAAGTGGATGAAGTCACCGGCTTTGCTACTCATAACTGTCAGGAACAGCCCTAGTATGCAATAACTTCCCTGGTATTTCAGCCATGGCACTGGAATACTCCAGAGGGCAGTATACCCAGGCTGGACAAATCTAAGACTTTACTTCAGTAAAAGGGGGTTTCCACAAGAGTCTGTGAGGTCAAGTCATAGAGAGAGCAGGGTTTTTACAATATTCTGAAGAAGACTGAGCTGACGTTAGAGGTGCCTACCTGAAGACCATTATTGAAAAAGCATATACATTTGGTTTAGATTCCCTTTAGAATAGATTCATGGTTGTGATCGTGTAACCTGTGGTGAAAATGTAATGACAAAAATCTTTTAGCGTTGATTATAACTTTTTTGGAAATATGTAAAATCGGTACACACTTAAAAACAGTCTTACTTCTGCATGGATTCACATAAAAAAGACTTAAAAGTTTAAATCTTTGAAGAAAAAAAAAACAGCCCATAAGTCTCTTTCCTTTGTCTTTATATTAGCAGTAGGGATCAAAGTTCTCAAATATCATTGTCAGCACTCATAAAATTAAATCAACATAAAGGATTAAGGTTTCTTACAGATGCTCATGTTCTTCTGTTAAACTGTAATTGTCCCGGTCCCCTTTAATAAACACATCACACCGAATGACATTTGATGACCTTTATTAATTTCATAACATAGCCTTGTTCACCAAATTCATTAATTACAACTATTCATAATATAGTTGATTCTAAACACAGCATAACCTCCTTGTAATGTTAATCAGGGCAGCGTACCTACTCACCCTGCCCCAGTAAGCAGGTCCATACCTCTGCTCACTTACTTTAGTTATGAAGCAGCATCCTTGTAATGTTAATCAGGGCAGCGTACCTACTCACCCTTCCCAACAAGCAGGGTCCATATCTCTGCTCGCTTACTTTACTTATGAAGCAGCGTCCCATCTTACTTCATACACCATTCATTGAATTACCTTCCACCAATAAGCAGCATCCTTACCTTAGCAAGTTACCTCCAACTACGCATTTTCCTTTCCCCCAATTCCTTGAAATGAACATCCAGACACCAGAGGGGGAAGAGAAGAGGACTAGCCTATCCCTCTTCTCAGCCAGCCTGCCTGACCACTACTCATGTTATTAAACAGATAATCAATAGCATGGAATAAAACAGCAGTAATGTTAAAATCCATTTAGAATCTATGCTGTGAGTTAAAAATGCAAGCTATATTTTTTTTCTATATTAAGCTTTCTCAAATTCTGGTAGTAAGATGTCAATAGGACAAAAATGCTCAAGTCATGAGGTGACATTACATTTTGGAGAGGGGATAATAATGTCAATCATTCATGCTATTTGGCTGGGATCAATAATGAGGTAAAACTTCTATGTTCATTGCAACATTTTTGGTCTATGGTTTGTTGTACATAGAGTGAAATGATACTGCTGTAATGAGCAAAACATGAATATTGTTCAGTAATATAGACAGTATAAGGAATGCTTGAATACATTTTGTAAATAGTATGCAATGTAACTACTTGAGTTTTCAGAATAACCTGCAAGCACTGTTAAATGTGCATCAGGATAAGAGCTATGGATATAACATGGAACTTCAAATAATGGTTTGTAAAATGAAATAGACGAGAGTTCATTACTGGTAATAAATTAGATCATGTGCTGCAAAAAAAAAAAAAACAGATTTAAGGGGAAAAGAGAAAAAATGAAGTTCATGTTGTGTCAGCCTTCAGTTCTCCAGCAAGAGATGAAGGGCTTCCTGGACACCTTTCCACTGCACTGGTAAGGGTATGTTTTTTCACAAAGTATAGTGCAATCTCTTTAACATTTTGCAGAAGGGCAATGTAACTGTACTTGCAGCCTTATGTGACAAACATATTAGTAAACCAAACAGAAACATTTTGATTTTTACATGGTTAGCTGATATGCAGTGTCGTACACAACATTTCCAAAACAAATAAAGGCAAGTAATGTTCAGCTTGCCTACGATGATCACACATACCAAGACACTCATGAGATAAAAACACAGCGTAATGTAAAATCTCCTTCCCACTGTAGTTACCACGAGACTCACAACACTGTTATTTTTTTTTTAAACAGCCACAAGAAAGGCTTGAGTTTCCTCCATTGCATTCTTCATTCCCCCGTACCATCATCTTGTCCAAAAGAGAGCCGTTCCTCCATTGCATTCTTCTTCTTAACCCTGTATAGTTCTAAAAACTGTCTAAAGTTATGCCCATTTTTAGTAAAACAAATACAGCTGCAGAAGGTAATCCTGTTGTTTTATATAACACCCCACCTCCATCTGTTGACAATTGCTAAACCCTACCTTTCCTCCCCAGCGTAACCCTAAACCAGTTTAGAAACAATCAGTATGTAACAAGATTGGAGGGCATAAATCGTTCTACCCAAAATAGATATTAGGAAGGAGGACTAGGATTACCTGGTACAAGGGTAAATTGACAGCAACACTGACGGGATGTAACAATGTGGAAACAGGGGTTCTGAATGGAACCTTTGAGTGTTGTTGTGCCATTCTGCATCTTCTAAGTGTACCATTGCACAACCTTCCCTGTGGTCACTCTCCCTGCCTTAATGCACGGACAAAGCAAAACAACAGACAGGAATGGAAAACAACCCTCCTTCACTGTACCAAACACATGTTATCCAAGATTAAAGAAGTGGCTGGGAACATCACTCACTACCCAACAATTTCAAAACTATTTTCTACAACCTTGTACAATTTGTGATGAGGGTTGCAGTATTACACCAACACAATTCTGGCAGCATTATGAGGTCTATGGATGACATGCCTCTGTGACGTTTCAAATATTACCAAGCCGGACTATCCCACATAGAATTGACATTAAACAGATTGGATTACATGTAACTACTGATGGTTATTAGACTGGACTGTATGTAACTACTGATGGCTACCAGAAAAACAGGTCAAGTATTCGCCATGAAAGCGCACCCTGAGGAGGAGCATGTGCTTATGACCAAGGCTGCAACTGGTCCAAGGCCCACAGCACCATTGTGCCTGCACAGGGTAAGTGCCATGCATGACCATCCCCAAACCCACAACAGACACTGCAGACTCAAGCTCAGTAGTAAAGCCACCTTCAGTCCCACAAAAACCTGACCATTGCTCCCCTCCAGATGGCCTGCAGACAATCTTTCCCCCATCAGCCAGCAGCTGAGCAATACGCAGACGCAACCAACAGCTATCAGCTGTGAGGACCCGCCAAACCTGAGAAACACTTCTTCTTTTTTTTTTTTTTTTTTGAAAGCCATTGCTCGCGGGTGTCCACTGGCCCATGAAAAGATTCCAGCAGGAGATCCACCCCTCATCTGCAGGCAACCAAACGAAGGAGCAACATCAACATGAACACTAATACTATCTATTTATTTATTTATTTTTAGCCCAAATGACAATACCACATTTCACCTAGCTGGGGACAGAGTCTGAACACCCAAAACAATGGGTTTAGGAACAACAACAACAATCCACACTGACCATGCGTTCACAAGTGAATAATCACTGTGCTGAGTGACCTGCACAACTTCATCAATGCTAAATGCTGTTGAGGACAGCAGTCTTTCAAAATTAGACAATATAACTTTACAGCTCCTGGAAACATGCAGATACTACACTATTTCAACCAATTTACATTCATGACACCCACCTAACTTATACCCACAATAAATAATGTTTATTAGTGCTTCAGCACAAACACCAAACCATTCCTAATAGTTCATGGAGACATACTTTAGTCCAGTTAATGTTGTTGCAAATAGAGCCAGAAAATTACAAAGGTGACACACTCTCTCCCTGCCACTAAGCTTCCCACAACCTGAGCTTATTCACCTTACCTAACCAATGAATGAATAAAGCATCCACATCTTATTGTTACCCTTATGCTATTAACCCACGGCCTACCTGTCCTCTGAAATACCCAAAGGTCGTCATGGACGAAGAACTTGCCCTAGCAAGTTCATGCCAAAATGTGCTTGCTTAACTCAGCTACACTAAACTAAACCTCTTAAGCCCCTCCCCATCCTTATCTCATTTCCTCCCAACCATCCCTGCTTCTCCTTAACCCTTTCACCTCCCCAACCCACTTAACTCCCTCTAATATCAACCTACTCCCCATGAAGATGTCACAGGACAACTTAGTTTGTTGCCAAACTGCATATGTACTCTGAGGCAGGCAAAGTTTGGTGACTAAAAATAAATGCATTCTTTTCTCTTCTAGTGGATTTTGCTTTTCCTATTCTCTCTCTCTCTCTCTCTCTCTCTCTCTCTCTGTCTCTCTCTCTTTCTCTCTCTCACATTATTGGAAAACCAAGTCAATCAGTAGAGTTAGTTTCTGCAATCACATTCCCCACAGGACATAGACTTTTCTCAGTGTGTGCTGCCTCAAGTCTTTCTTTCTGTAGCAGTAGACTAGCAATAGTCTGTATGCTGTTTGATCATGTGTTGACATTGTTGTTTTGCAGTAGTTCAGACTCCTGTGTGCAGCAGAAGCACTCTGTACTTTCAACAAAAATGTCTTTGGAAGAGGATCGAACTTGCATAATTTTTTTTTGGATGGGGTCCATTAGTCTTATCTACTCTCAACAGCAAGATATATATCTTTATTAGTAATAATTACCACTATGAGAGTGGAAAGACTATTTTACTTCAAATATCCTGTTCTTCCTGGGGTGGATTCAAGTACCAACATATCTGTAGACTTGACATTTTAAGTGTGGCAGTGAAATACAGTTTCTTACATCCCATAAAGTTCTAGTAATTTTGGCATATTCTCTCCTGCATTCTGGCTTGGATTGCCCCTTATTATGTTCACTTAGGAATGTTGCAGAAGTGTTGTATTCCACTGAGGTGAAAATCAGTATACACATGGAAAATGAACAACTAAATCAAAACAGCCCAAGGCCCTAGAACTTTTTTTTTTCAAAGATATTTTATTAGATTTTTTTTAATTTTTACAAATATGACATGTAGAACTTGTAAGGCACAACAGAAGAAAAACTAGTATAGTCAAGGGTTATACAAACAGTTAATACAAGAGTTATGCAATTTGTAAAACAGCAGTTATTAATGAGTACCTTACATCTGATCGGATAAAATAACCAATAGGGTATCCCAAATAACTATACTATTAAGGATCAAGCCTCCCTGAAGGAGGATGAGTTTAAACAGAGAATAAACTATTATAATTAAGTAGAGACTAGGAGCTGTTGTGAGGGTACACTTCCTATAATAACTATTTACACAATATAAAACTATTTACAACATAGTTACAATATATTTACATCATGGATGCCAGAAGATCTCACAGAGTAAAATAACATCATTTTATAAAGTTTAAAGACAGATTGTATTGGTTACAGTATCAGATAGTTTTGGACCGGACATAGGATAAAATAAATACTACCTGGAATAAAACCTAAAAAATAGTTTGCTGGATTTTACTTAGTTTGGATTAGATCAAAGAGATTTTCCCAATATTTCTGAAACTAATCCCTTTTCTTTTTGTTATTCATGCACAGTTTGTGTGCAGAAATACTTTATTGCCATTGCCATAAAGTTTTCCCAAGTAATTGCTGAAGGGTTGATCCAATTTTTGGTAATAAAATATTTAAGGAGAGCACATACCATATCAAGGACATGGCGATGAATACCTTTGAGTGAGTTGGGAGTTATATTAAGGATCATGATTTGCCAAGGGAATATGGTATTCTCATACCCCATTTTTCTAACTGAATTCTGAGGGAGCACCAGAGTTTGTAGATGTTCTTACAACTCCAAAACATGTGTAATATGTCTACATGAGGGAGAGAACAGAAAGGACAGGTTAAGTTTTTATTGTGTCCGAAATGTAGTAAAACAGCTGGAGTATAGTAAGAATTATGATTGCTTCATATTTAGACTCTCTAGAAATTTCAACTTGTATGGTATCCCAGTACTTGAAAAACAGAAGTGAATGGTGATGTATGATGGTCGGCACAAGTTTATAAGTATATGAAATCATTTTGTTTTTTAGGGAAAGCAAATTAATGATTGATTGTAGAAAATTTTTGCTTTATAAGTGAGCTGAGTTGCATTAAAATAGGGTCATATTTATTAAGGGCCACAAATAAAGTTTTTACCTCTGTTACATTTTTAGTACTATAAAAGTGCCAAACTGTAACCTTCTTGATAATAGGAAAGTTTGATAAGTCAATCATTTTATTACTAATTTTTAAATATGGATTTAGATGCATGGGTTGGAGAATGGAGATTGTATTGTGCAAATTAAGGGATTTCATCAGAGCATGAAAAATACAATTTTGTTTTTAGTGGAGGCAAGAGCATAATGTTGTAGTCATCAACCAGTGAGAGATAGGGGACAGATTGGGGATTAATTTTAAATGAAAATATATAAGTATACCAGATCTTGACCCATGTTTGGGACCAAGATTCGGCATATGGGCATAACTGGCTATTTGTATTAAGTGGCTAGCGGTAATTATATGATAATAAAGGCTGAAGTCTGGAAGATTTAAACCACCTTTGGTCTTTGGGGATATTAGCTTCTTATTTGATATTCTAGTTGATTTGTTGAACCATAAGAACTTTGAGATTGTGGTTTCTATTTTTCAGAAGAAGTTTTTAGGAACATTTAGAAAAACAGAGTTAAGATGGAAAAGGATCCTAGATAGGATATTCATCTTAATTATAGCGGATTTTGATAACAGAGAAAAAATAATGATTTTCCATCTAGTTAGATCATTGTTTATTTGATCCCAGACTCTATAAAGGTTGGATTTCACTAGCTCTTGATGGGAGTGCATGAAGTTTATACCTAAATATTTTAGTGAATATTTAAGAGGGATGTCTGAAGGGGGGGGGGGTAGTATTCTCAATGGTTCTTAGGATTTAAAGGAAAACAGGATGACTTGGTAGGATTTAGTTTATAGTTAGCGACCTTAGAGAAGAGATTGATAGAGTTTTGGATTTTCTGGAGGAAGCTCAAAATAGATGATAAGGTCATCGGCAAAATCAGAGTATTTTGTTTCAATGTTATAAATTTTTGGGATATGGTGATAAGTCTTTTGTTTAATCCAGAAAAGAAGAGGTTCAAGATATAAGTTAAAAAGATAAGGTGAGAGTGGACATCCCTGTCTGGTTCCATTTGTGATTTTGATAGGCTTTGATAATGTTTTATTAATACAAAGGGAAGTAGAGGCGTTGTTATAAGACATCATGACCATATCAGGAAAGTTAAAGTATTCCATGCTTAGATATAAAAAGTTTAGATCAATGTTATCAAAAGCCTTGGTTGCATCTAGCATTAGTGCATATCATGGGTGATTATCTTTTTTAAGAAACAGCATTAATGTATGTAGGGTAAGAGTATTGTCACAAAGTTGTCTTTTCTTCATAAATCCCAATTGTTCGTGAGAAATAATTGAAGCCATAACTTTCTGAATTCTTTTAGCAAAAATGGTAGGTAACATTTTTATGTCTACATTAATAAGGGCAATAGGCTTATAATTTAGAGGAAGCAGCCAAGCTGGATTTAACTTTTCTTTACTGAATAACTTCTGGTACCTCGGCCTTCGCCTTCACATGGAATATCATCACTTTACTTCAACCAGTATATATACACACCCAAATGATTCACACTAATTAAACAATTAATCAATAATAAAATGAATGAAACATTTTCAACTTGGTTTTGATAAATACAGAATTAATTAATTTATACAAAAATTTTAAATACAATAAAAAATAATTTCTGTAATACTTTATAATAATTAAATCTCTAAATTCATTCCGTTGGGAAACAAGGTTCTATAATTAATAATAAATGTAGATTCCATATTTAATAATTTACTCTGAAAGTTCATATTAGCTTCCCCTTGTCCCAATGGTTTGGCCAAAATACTAAATTCAAAACTAGTGCATTCCCCATTATGAAATTGATGAAAATGACTAGCAACAGGACTATCCAGTCTGCTATTTCTAATGTCTCCTAAGTGCTCCATAATTCTTAGTTTTACCCTGCGTTTTGTCTGTCCTATGTACCATTTTTTCTCTTCACAGTTACATCCAATAATGTATATAACCCCAGATGAATTACAATCAAAGTGATCTAGTGCTTGATATAAAATCCCATTAATTTTTTGACCATCTAGATTAATAATTCTATCACAAACCTTACATTTTCTGCATGCAAAAGAACCTGCATTTATTTCTTTTTCTTTTTTGCCCTTGCTTCTAACCAATTCTTTCAAATTTTTACATCTAGTATAAGAAAAAATGATATTATTTGGAATTATATTTTTCAGAAAATCATCACTGTTGATAATTGACCACATATTTAATACAATTCTTTTTAACATAGAAGAAAAAGAAGAAAATTTATCCACAAAAAATATTTTATCCATTTTCATAAAATTATTTCTCTTGTTATATGATGGTTTATTCATTATCTTCTTTTTGTTCCTACCACCACCTCCATGGCCCTTCAAATTTAGTGTCCTTTCAACACTAGATCTTTGTAAACAAACATTATCCCATAAATAACCTCTGTCAACTAGTTTTTGACAAATAATATCAAACTCTCTTTGAATATTAGTAATCTCTGAGGTATTTCCAGCAATTCGTTTAAATTCCCCCAAAGGTAAAGAATTGATTAAATGATTGCTATGCATACTAGTAGCGTGTAAAAAATTGTTTACTGCTGTACTTTTATGAAAAGGCTTGTGTTCTATCCTACCTTTTGAACCAACATAGAATTGCACATCCAGAAACTGGATAGTATTAACATTAACTTCATAGGTAAAATCTAGACCACATGGATTAGTTTTTAAGCTGGATATAAATTCCTCAAAATCTTGGGGGTTACCTTTACACAAAAATAAAAGATCATCTATAAATCTTTTATAAATCAATACATTATTCTGGAAAAACTTTTTTGTGTATAAAAATAAATTTTCAAAATGTCCCATGAAAATGATAGCATAGGACGGTGCAAAACTAGCACCCATGGCTGTTCCTTCTCTTTGTAAAAAATATTTTTTGTTAAACTCAAAAACATTGTGTGTAAGGCAAAATTCCAAAAGTGAAATAATAAAATGAGTTCTTGGTCCTTCCCCTAAATAAGTGTAAATAGCCTCCAAGCCCCATCGTGTAGAAATGGATGTGTACAATGAAACTACATCTACACTGGCCCAATAGTAGTTCTCTTGCCAAATAGTTCCCCTAAAACTGTCACAAACCTCTTTTGTATTTTTAACATGTGACGGGATTCTATTTAAATATTGTTTGAGCACAGAATCCAAAAAAATACCAACATTTTGTAAAAATGCCCCCCTACCTGAGACTATTGGACGCCCAGGTGGATTCATCAAATCCTTGTGTATCTTTGGTAAAATAAAGAATCTTGCATCATTTGGATTTTTAATAAATAACTTCCTACTATCTCCCTGGGAAAAAAATCCTAACCTTTCACCCCTTTCTAAGAGCTCAAGTAAGGCATCACTGAATTCTATAATTGGATTAGTGGGTAATAAAGCATACACATTCCTGTCTGATAACAAATTTAAGGCTATATAGTTGTATTTATCCTTACTAAATACAACCCAATTGCCTCCTTTGTCTGATTCCAAAAAAATATACTCATCACTCATCCTTCTTAGATCACATAAGGCTTGCCACTCTTCCTTACACAAATTGAAACTTCTCATTTGTTTTTTAAACAAAAAATATTCCTCAGTAAACTGCTTATTCGATGCTTTTTCAAAAAAGTTTATACAGGAGTTGTTTCTTAAGGGAGTAAACTCATTAACATGTGGAACATTCGGAATATTGAATTTACAATATCCTGTGTTAAATTCAAAATCCACAACATTAGTATTTTCTACTATTTCATGAATATCAATACATTCATTCTCATAGATCGAGATATCCATAAGCGAGCTCTCTAAAATGGAATCATTACTTACATCATCACTTGCACTGATATATGACACATTTTGTTTATGAAAAAAACTTTTAAATATAATTTTCTACAAAAAGTTTTGACTTCTAATAAAATCTCCGCCAATGATGGAATATGTGTAGGTATGAACTTGGTACCCCTGTACAAAACCTTCTTCATATATTCAGTAATCAAACAGTCAGATAAGTTAATAATATTCAAACTGCCATAGGTACAAATTGCATTATGCGTATTAACAGAATCATGAACAACAATAGGAGAAATAAGTCTTTCTGTAACAGACCTTGATAAAGACAGTCCATTTTTATTTCCTGCTCCCCCTCGGTTGAAAACGCCGATTGCGACCTTTGCGTTGGTTAGATCCTTCATTTGAAGAGGCACCTGAATTTACTGTTCCGTTTGAACTGAAAGTTCCCTCAGTGTTTAAATCTTCAAACAAAATGCTTTTTCTGCTTGAAGGATTTGCTTCCACGGAAGAAGCGGAAGTGTCCCTGGAATCGCGCAATCTGCTCTTACTGCTATTCAAAGGCGCTCTTCCCCGCCCCTTCTTAAAGTTGTACTGCCACGAAAAGATTTTACCAGTGCTATAGTCATTTTTATCCCTGGCAAACTTTTTCTTTTTGCGCAAGATGACCTGCTGTTCAATTTTAGACACCTTGGTTTTGATATCAATAATATTATGTTCACATTCTGAATCAGAGTGTTTAGAGAAAAGTTCCCCCTGCATATTCATGATTTCAGAACGTATTTTACTAAGCGCTCTCTCATTGCGCTTAATCAGTATTTTTAACCAACCCAAGGTGCATTTTAAGGAAACATTAATTATAGAACCTTGTTTCCCAATGGAATGAATTTAGAGATTTAATTATTATAAAGTATTACAGAAATATTTTTGTATTGTATTTAATATTTTTGTATAAATTAATTAATTCTGTATTTATCAAAACCAAGTTGAAAATGTTTCATTCATTTTATTATTGATTAATTGTTTAATTAGTGTGAATCATTTGGGTGTGTATATATACTGGTTGAAGTAAAGTGATGATATTCCATGTGAAGGCGAAGGCCAAGGTACCAAAAGTTATTCAGTAAAGAAAAGTTAAATCCAGTTTGGCTGCTTCTATCTTTTGTGTTTTTTCATGTTGGAGCTTCGATTTGGATTCCTAGGAGTCCAGAAGTGTTTTTTGTTTATAATTAAGAGGGTTAGATTTTTTCGAGTTCGGTTTTGGGATGAAAATAGTTTTGGAATTGTTTATATACTTGTCCATAATCCCTTCAGCTATGATATAATTGTACATGTTTAGGAGGATTTTTGTGAGTTTACTACAAAAATTTTTGTAAAATTCACCTGTAAAGCCATCAGGGCATGGTGCCTTATTAGGTTTGAGTTTTTTAATAGCTAACATTATTTCATTCAGTGTTATAGGGATGTTTAAAAGGGTATTTTGTGTGGGAGATAATTTTGGGGCAGAAAGCTCATTAAGAAATTCTGTGTATTGTTCTTTTTGAATTTGGGTTTTGGGATTGTAAATTTCAGTGAAGATATCTACAAAGGAGTTTACAATATCTCTATTTCTATACAGATTTTTCCCTTTATAATTAATTTCCTTTGTATAGTGTGGTCCTTCTTTGATATTTATTAATCTAGTTAGAGTCCTGGATGGAGTTTGAGCCCATTCTGAGTATCTGTGCAAAAGCTTCAGTTCTACCAAAGAGGGGTTTTGCTGGTGAAAGGAATAGATTTTATTTTGTATTTCGTGTAATTTATTTTCCAGATCAGCAGAAAAACATTTTTGCAATTGGGCATCAATTGTTTTAAACTCTTTGGTAAGGTTGTTTATGTATAACCTTTCTTTCTTTTTATAATAAGATGCTTTTTGAATAAGTATTCCTCTAATGACTGCTTTAGCCGCTGCCCATTGTATATCTAAAGGGATGGTGGAAAATAAAGATTTGGCTTCCAAATGTTTTAAATATTCTTTGACCTCCTGTAAAACATCATCTTTTTTAAGGATGTTACTATTTAGTGACCAAGTCGGATTCTTGCTGTCATAGTTCCAGTGTTGATTAGGATTAATACAAAGTATTATATTTGAGTGATCTGATATAGATCTAGCCTCAAGGGTAAAGTTGTCAATTTTATTAGAGAAAACATCCGAGATCAAAAAGTGCTCAATTCTAGACCAAACTTTGTGTGAGGCTGAGTAAAAAGTGAACTTATTAGCATCCCTGTCAATATCAAATATTAAGAAAGGGTCAACTAAGCTGAAAGTATTCATCAAATCATGAATAGATGCAGTTATTTGGGAGAGCTGTTTTCTGTTTTTGTTTGAACTATCGTATGAGAGGTCGATGAGTGCATTCCAGTCGCCGTCAATAATGTATAGATGATCATGGTACTGAAGTAGTAAATGATGTATTTCAGAGATGAACACATGTTGGTTTCAACATGGGCTATACAGGTTTAAGAATAGAATCGGGAATTTAACCTGTGGGTATGAGCAGGAAAATAAACACCATCTGCCATCTGGATCAAATTTGGTATTTAGTATTTCCCCAGGAAAGTATTTTTTAATTAAAATAGCGGTGCCTTTTGATGCAAGGCTAACCACTGCCGATATAATAAGTCTAATCCAATTTCTTTTTTTGATATTATCCCATTGATCATTTGTCATATGGGTCTCTTGTAAAAAGAAAATGTTAGATATATCCTCATAGATCAGTTGCATAACCAGCTTTTTTTTCTTAATTTCCTGAAGACTGTTTACATTCCAGGTGTTCACCCTAATCATCTAACTATCGGGTCAAGAAATTAATAATTATTTAGGTAAGTAGAGATAAGAGTTTTACTAGGGACGGTCCATACAATAGTAAGTCTTTTTACAAACAACAGAAAATAAACTATAAACAGAACTGGTATTCTGACATCCATGCATCTTACCTTAAATTCTGTGCCTAACCACCAGTCTCCCTGAACTAATCTTGTATGAAAATGCAATAGATACAAATAAACTGTTATTAAACATTTTTGTATAAAAAGGATGCTACATGAACAAGGAGAAGGTCACGGTGAGCTGCCTGTTGGGCGCTAGGATCCGCCACATAACACAAGCACTCAGGTCACTCCAAGGCAAGTACAAATATGACTCAGTCATTGCCCATGCAGGTGTGAATGACCTGAGATGTACCTCCCTGGACTACATAAAAAGAGACATAGAGGAGCTCTCTGAGCATGTAGCCCAGGCCGGTATGACCCTGACCTTGAGTAGCATCTTACCCTCACCAAGAATGATGCCACATTATGAAGACAAGATTATCAATTTCAACAATTGGCTTAAGTATTGGTGTCATTCAAAGGGGATCCAATGCCTGTCAGCCTGGGATGACATGCTCGACAAGCCACGATGCTTCGCTAGGGATGGCTTGCACCTGTCACCCCTGGGCTTTCGGATATTGGCAAAGGCTCTTGCTACCCCCATAGTGCCTTTTTTAGGCAAGGCTCAAAAGACAAACACACCTCCATAGGTATCACAAAGGATAAGAAAATAAGAGTAATGCTACTCAATGCCAGAAGTCTAAACCTCAAGATGCACACACTCGAAACTCTCCTTAGCATGGAGAACATTGATATCTGTGCAGTAACAGAAATCTGGTTCAAGGCTCTTGAGAGCACCCCAGCACTACCAGGTTATACCTCATACCATGCTTTTTGGCCCCAAAACTTGGACTGAACCACAAAAGGAGGGGGAGTATCAATATTCATCAAAGATACCCACACCTCCAGGTTGGTGGCACAGCATGAAGTATCAGAGACTATCCATGTGCAACTAACAGTGGGTAAAACTGCCTTCCAATTTATAGCCTGCTACAGACCACCCTCCCAAACCAGGAACCCCACTCGGCCTTCCTGAGAACATTAGAAAATATGAAGGTCTCTCCAAACACCATTATATTGGGTGACTTCAACTACCCAACCATAGACTGGGAGCATTACTCTAGCTCCAAAACCCTAGCCCAAAGGTTCCTAGAATTTATAAACTCAAATGCTATGGAACAACTTGTTACCACTCCCACAAGAGGGGAAAACATACTGGACCTGATCATCACCAACATGGGGACTCTATGCTCCAGACCAGAAGTGTATCCCTCACTGGTAAGATCAGACCATAAACTAATCTCACTGGATATTCACATCCCGACCCACCCCATGCCCAGAAAACCACAGTGAAAAACTTCTCTAAAGCAAATTTCACACTCCTCAAAACCGAGGTGGAATCCTTCAAAGCCCCTGGGCCTGTGGATTATACGGTCCAGACCGCAAAATCCTTTATAAACGTATTCTATGAACACCTTCAGGAATGCATGGATCATGCAATCCCAAATAAAACCAAGACCCAATCCTCCAAAGGCAGACGTCTTGTCTGGTGGACCCCAGCCATAAACAAACTATACAATAGAAGGAGGAAGCTACTACATGATAGAGCAAAATCCCAAAAAGGGAAGGCATCTCTGATCAGTATTAGCAAAAAACTACGGGCACTCATAAAATCGTCTAAGGCCAGCTTCGAGAGAAAAATTGCACAGGACACTAAGGATAATCACAAGGCTTTCTTTAGTTATGTTAGGAACCTGGGTGGGAATTCCCAGATATGCTCAGAATTAGTCCAAAATGACAAAAAATACACCGAACCCACAGACATTGCCAACATCCTAGCTGACATGTTCAGCGCAACCCCCCCCTCCCCACCAAAAGGGCTAATATCTATACCAGCAGAGTGCTGCCTACCCTGACATCTCAGATGCTCAGATAAGAGCTGCCCTCTCCAAAGCAAGAAACACAGCATCAATGGGACCAGACCGTGTCCCGGGCTGTGTCCTACATGAACTCCAAGAAGAGCTAAACCCAAACCTAAAACTACTGTTCAATCTCAGCCTTACTACAGGATATGTACCCAAAGAGTGGCGTACAGCAACAGTGATTCCTCTCCACAAGGTGGTGCCTCAATGGATCCTGGAAACTATCGCCCCATAAGTCTCATTAGCTTGGTCTGCAAAGCTATGGAAAGGATCATCATGGACTTTAAAAATAAAGATATTGGGGACCTACAGACACTGGATCCTACCCAGTTCGGCTTTGTTAAGGGCAGATCCTGCCTCTTAAACCTGGTTGATTTCTTTGAAACAGTCACCAAGGCCATTGACAAGGGGAAGGTGGTCCACACAGCCTAACTGGACCTTGCAAAAGCCTTCGATACAATACCCCACTCGGGCATTATAGATAAGCTCACCAGCTTAAATATAAACCCCTATGTCACTAGATGGGTTGCAAACTGGTTCAAGGACAGAACCCACATGGTTAGAATAGCTGGAGCCATGTCAGACTCCAAACCAGTTACAAGTGGCATCCCACAAGGCTCAGTCCTGGGACCTCTATTGTTCGGTATATATTTCTCCGAGGTACAGGCCAACATGGAAGGACTGTGGCTGACCAAGTTCACAGATGACTGCAAACTGCGCGCCATAATAGACTCTCCAGCCAACACAAGCATCCTCCAAAAGGGCCTCATAGAAACGGACAACTGGTGCCAGAGCCATGGCCTCAAGCTAAACGCCAAAAAGTGTATAGTCAACCCCTTTGGCAAAAACAAAGTGCCCACAAATTACCACATAGGTGGTAATCCATTAAATACAGAAGAAGTAATTAGGGACCTGGGGACCCAAGTTGATAGCAATCTCCCATTTGACAACCACGTGGCCAAAGTGGTTAGAAAAACATTTTATATAGTCCACCTAATCATGAAGGGATTCACATCTAGATCAGGGGAGGTCATCGTGCCTCTTTACTCATCACTCATCAGACCCATAATTGAGTACAATGCCCCTTTTGGGATGTACCTTACCAGACACCTGCAGCAAATGGAAAGACTCCAAAAGTACCTCACCAAGAGGATCAAGGGGCTCAAACAGATGCCATATGCTGCCCGGTTAAAGAAACTTCAGCTCTACTCAGTGGCATACCGCCTGTTCAGAGGTGATCTGTGCCTGACGTATAAAGCCATGTCCAACCTGGAATTAATGGACATGCTGCACCTCAGAAAATCCAAATCCCATCGAGCTACGCGCTCGAGGGACTTGAACCTCAGCACTGAAATAAATAGGACATGCTGGAGGGACAGATTCATAACCCAGAGACTCCCTTCACTCTGGAATAAAATCCCAGTCCAGGTTAGGCAGAGTCCCTCATTGACTCTCTTCAAGAGGAATCTTGATGAGTGGATGGGAGATTGTAGTTTTACCCCGGGTATCACTTCTGTGTCACTGTTAGACAGAGGCACAGTATACTAGCCTCGAAAAAGGGCATAGCAAAATTAATTTAATATGGGTGGCGAAAGCCATGCACACTCTGGCTAGGTTTATAAATGCCCTAGGGCAGATAGCCTAGTATGAACCTATGAACCTATGAACATGAAAGAAGCAGGGAGACATAAATACTAAGGACAATAGTCCAAGTGCCAACCAGCATTCACAGCTACACCCTCATGCCACTCCAAATACTAATCAATAGTAACATACAAGTAGGGAATAGACAGTTAAAGGCAAAAAAGAGCTTAAGATAGTTAATTAAGGATAAAAAGAAGCAGACTCACAAAGAGACCTAATATATATAGCATTCTAACAGATATATAACTTGGAATTTTAGTTATGTAAATAGGCAGATAAGGTTGATCTAATTTGTAGTATTATAATTGTACATATTAATTAAGACTAACTCACTATATAGCAAGAATAATATACCTTATCACAGACAATAAAGACTAATTAAACTATAACTGGCATTTCCAAGGGTAACGGCACAATCAATAAAAATTAGATAACTGTTAGTTTTAAAAATCAAAACTTGCACCTAATATAAAGTAAGGCAATTTTTAATACACCCAAAGGAATCAACTGAGTTTGCAAAGCATTTGCTTTTGTGCAACCTGATACTTAAAAAAAAAAAAAAAAAAACACACAACCATATACTGCATTTATATAAGTTTCAGGAAAATTACAGAACTGTAACATGGAAATTCAATGAATTTAAATCAGAGCTTATTCACCAGTATAGCAATTTAACTAGTGCTAGACATTTGTTAAACATTAGGAGAGACAAGAGATACACATATAACCTGCATTAACGATATATAACAAAAATAACAAAATGCATTTTTAAACTTATTATATTGCTACTAACATTACCCTGACCAGTGTCCTTTAGTGTTTGTTCAGTTTTCAACAACTAAATGCACCATGAAAGTGATTACAAGATCCGTTTCTTCATAATTATGATGTATTTCACGATTTTAGCATTCCCAGTAATGCACTGCTTCTTTTCTCATGCTCTCCAACCCTGTGACATCATTGGCCCACATTTTAGTTGCATTCTGGGTTATGGAATGCTAAAATGACTCTGGAGACTTGAAAAACCCTTGTGGAGCTTGCAGACAGGCCTCACTATGCCTCAGGTAGCAATGCTGGTCACAAAAAATGGAGCCATTAAACGCTGAAGGAATCCAAACAACAAAACAGCCACAGGAGAGCCAGAAGATGTCAGAAAATGAACAGGACATATACTAGGGTATGTTGAGCATAGTTAGCTGCATTTCTTAGCTTGCAGATCCAAGAAAATTGTATCAAATATTTATGATGTATCTTCTTCTGTCAGTGTTTAGAGACATTACGGTAAATATAAGCTGCTTTAGCATAGTAGTATTTTTTAACTAGCCTTGTCCTAAGACTTAATTAACAGGTAGTTCCTTGAAGGCTTGAATAAATGTTTTTTAGCTTCATCCACAGAATGTATAAGGAACTTTTGATCATTGTAGTTGAAGGAGAGGATGGCTGGGTACTTCATTTGGAAACGTAGATTATTTTTTATTAACAAAGCACAGAAAGGGGCTAGAGCTTGTCTCTGAGCTTTAATGGGCTGAGGCAGATCCTGTGAAATTGAAATCCTGTACCCTCTCCATGAGATGTTTTTCTTTTAATTTGCAGCCATAAGACGTAAATTGACATGTGCAGCATTAAGGAGTTTTATATAAATCTGTCTGGAGTTAGCTTCATTTTGAGCTCTTCGTAATGCTCTGTGGACTCTTTCAACAGTAATTTCTTTTGCAAGGGTTTTCTTTTCAGTAATATGCTCAAAAATTTCAGTTAGTATTACAGGCAATTGGGCTTGATCAAACTTTTCCGGAATACCATGTATTAAAACATTATTTCTCCTACTGCAAGCTTCTAAATCAATTATTTTTTGTTGTAAGTCACTAATAATTTTGTCATTTGCATTAACCTTGGTCTGTAGATCCTGTATCTGCATTGAGTTCTCTTCAGTTTTATTGTTAATTGAGTTGATTCTTGTTATGATTTGATCCAGGTTTGAACCAAAAGAGTTTAATTTCTCTGAAAATAGCTTGAAATCCTCTTGTAAGGGTTGTAATGCAGTCTTAATGTCACCCAGTGAAAGTGCAGAGTCACCTTTAGATTTAGTAGTCCCTTTGTTCAGCTCTTGTGTTGATTTATTTATTCTTTGCCTCTTGGTTATTACATCCTTCTCAGGGGAAATTATAGAAGAATGTTTACTTTTTGAAGTTGTAGAGTCCATGGATTCTTGCTGGCTAGCCATCTCTAAATGAAATATTTTTCAGGAGTAGAACAAAGTTGAGTGGCTTAAAATTTCCTTTTTAAGCTTCTCTTATTTAGAACACAGTCATTTGCAGAGAAGGATCCCACCATGCGGCCTTGGCCCTCCACAGAGTGAGTACAGGTAAGTACTTGAATTAATTAGCTTTTTTTTTTTCAAAAATGCAGTTCTAGATCATATCCTTCAAATGTACTTAAGCAGAAATACCCCTTTCTTTTGACTTTTGATACCAGATGTGGATTATTTTGAGCAGATAGAATTAGTTGATACAGGAGAAGCAGAAAGTGTGTGTTCAGTGTTCGGTGGCCATCTTGAACTCCCCCTAGAACTTTTATTTAAAAATTATATTTTGAATGTAACAAGAACTTGTGCATTTAGTACACTTATGTAATTTAACAATTTCTGCTGCTGTTGGAAGATTGTTACATATTACAAAATGTACTGTTTGAAGAGACTGTCACGTTTGAGTAGCAACACAAGAGAGTAAAACACAAGTAATAATAATAATAATCATAATAAAACTGTTAAAATCATATTTCCATAAACAAAGGCTTTGCCTTAGTACATTTTTGTGTATTCCACATCTTTGAATGAGGAAATCTACATAAAAGGTTCCACGTTCTTGATGGTTGATTTCATGAGGAAACTAAATATGGGAGATAACTGATGACAAGAGAGTGAAAAAGTAGGGATAGTAGAAAATCTTTGGGAAGGGGTGAAGGAGGGGAGCCTGAAAAGTTAAGACCATTGTTAACAAGAGCTTTCATGGAGTGCATGGCTCTGCAATTCTTTAACTATTTAATACTTTATCAAAACATTTTAATTTGCAGAATTTTTTACTGATTTAAATCTATACAAAGTGCATCTGTAAGCTGGCCACTACTCATGTTATTAAACAGATAATCAATAGCATGGAATAAAACAGCAGTAATGTTAAAATCCATTTAGAATCCATGCTGTGAGTTAGAAATGCAAGCTATATTTTTTTCTATATTAAGCTTTCTCAAATTCTGGTAGTAAGATGTCAATAGGACAAAATTGCTCAAGTCATGAGGTGACATTACATTTTGGAGAGGGGATAATAATGACAATCATTCATGCTATTTGGCCAGGGTCAATAATGAGGTAGAGCTTCTATGTTCATTGCAACATTTTTGGTCTATGGTTTGTTGTACATAGAGTGAAATGATACTGCTGTAATGAGCAAAACATGAATATTGTTCAGTAATAGAGACAGTATAAGGAATGCTTGAATACATTTTGTAAATAGTATGTAATGTAACTGCTTGAGTTTTCAGAATAATCTGCAAGCACTGTTAAATGTGCATCAGGATAAGAGCTATGAATATAACATGGAACTTCAAATAATGGTTTGTAAAATGAAATAGACGAAAGTTCATTACTGGTAATAAATTAGATCATGTGCTGCAAAAAAAAAAAAAAAAAAAAAAACAGATTTAAGGGGAAAAGAGAAAAAAGGAAGTTCATGTTGTGTCAGCCTTCAGTTCTCCAGCAAGAGATGAAGGGCTTCCTGGACACCTTTCCACTGCACTGGTAAGGGTATATTTTTTCACAAAGTATAGTGCAATCTCTTTAACATTTTGCAGAAGGGCAATGTAACTGTACTTGCAGCCTTATGTGACAAACATATTAGTAAACCAAACAGAAACATTTTGATTTTTACATGGTTAGCTGATATGCAGT
>NC_056746.1:1494324677-1494344885 GCF_019279795.1 Protopterus annectens
TTTTTTATTTTTTTTTTTAAGGTTTTGGGGTCATTTAATGGTTTATTTATCTATTTTGTTATTTACTGATTCAGCGTAGTATATACTGAGTGCCAATGTAAGGTCTGAAATTGAGGAGCTTCGAATTGAAAAGGGGAATTGTTTTGTTTTGGTGGTTTCAAGAACCAAAGGGGAATTGTTATATGTTTTATGGCCTGCAGTTTCAAGAACCACTAAGTATTGTGTTTGTTATTTTAGTACTAGCTGTGCATGCTCAGTGGTGAGGAGAAAGATCCACTAAAGGAGGAAGTAGCAGAGGACATCATAGACCCATTTACTGGTGATGCACTCTCCTTGATACTGTGGTGTCTTTTCCTATGGATACATTTCAACAATTCTTTTTATTAGATATTCTTATGCATTAGGGGCTGTATTACACTTGCGTTTACATCGGTACTTTTATCTGCATAATGAACTCCAGTTCGACTTCTGGATATGTGAGCCTGGGGTGTACAGGCCACTTTCAAAAGAGGTCCTCGATTCGTTTGTGAAACCATAAAATGTTTATAAATTTTTGCCACCATTATGATTTGCGCGCCATATGTGGCACAGGCATTGGGAGGACTATAAAATGTATAGACTAATAAAAAAGCACATAACAAACAGACTCAATTGCCTTTTTATATTGAGGAAGCCAATCTACCCAGTGGTGAATTCCATCTATCTGCGTGTTGGGCCTCACAACACCCTGTGACATTCTTTCCATAATTATACTCACCTCACAGAGCATTAAGGTCATGACAGGAAAGGGTCCAGTGAACTGGTGCCTCTCAAAACTTTACAATGGTGGTGTATATAAAAAGGCAGAACATGGATTGCTGCAGCACTTCATATCCACTGACGTTGCTGGTGGAAAAGTTGTTGATCCCTAAGTTTGAATCTGGTGACACATGCGGCTCAGACGGCACTTATCAGTGTCAGAGAGTGGTAAAGAATGGATGGATCATTCTCATCCTGAAAAGATTGGTGTGAGAAATGGCAGGTGGCTGCTATCCCTCAGAATACCCAATGACCGTGGCCCCAGATCGGTGTTGTATTTGTGTGCATCACAAGCTTTAATACTTGGTTGTCTGAAAAATATGAGCTTACGACTTATTATGTTTTACCAAGTGTTGCATTCTGTCAATCACCCCATACAGTAGGATGAGGCACTGCCAGCCTGAAGGAACATGAGGTGACTGCAGACCCCATTCGCAGACTACTACCCCAAATATTTTTTTTATCAGCAAAGGACAAAGAGAAATACATCAGCCCCACTAAGAAATAAGAACTCTGACAAATTTAGTAGACCCTTTAAAGGGTAATTGCCAAGAACCTGAGGGCAAAAGTGACTAGCATTTAATTACAAACACTGTAAGTGTGTGTGCACGTGTGTACATACTTTCTGTTGTTACAGTATGATGTAGTGTGGTGCTGATAGTTACTTCAGATTTTTACCCACTGCAGTATTTTGGGGGATTCACTGCAGTATTTTGGGGGATTAGCATCATATCACAGATCTAACTGATACTTTTTTATCTACATTAACTTGTATTGACATTACAGTTTTACATGACTGGATTCCTTTGCACTTAAGAGACTAAAGTCCCCCACTAAAGGAGTATTATAAAGCAGCAGTTGATGAAACAAAAGGTCAAGATAGTATGTCTCTAAGAATGTAAAACAGCCAGGAGGTACACTCGGTTACTTAATAACTTTAGTAGTGAGTGGCTTTAATAAGAAATCTGAAGCTGTTGTGGTAATTTTTGTTAGAACTTCCATGAGTTGGCAGCTAGTGAGAAAGCATACAGAAGAGGAAGGTAGATGGATATGGCCAAAGTCTGATACCACTGAAAGACCCTTACTGCTGGGACACATATATGGATATTATCATAGTTTCCCAAATCTTCTGATAAATTATTTGGCATGTCAGAAGTGGTAGGAGAAGTGGATGCCTCTGATTTTGGCTTGGGACTATAATGTGGTTGCATATTCCTTCGGTAACTACTCCCTTGTTCAGAGAAGCATGTGAAGGCCAGCATGTCAGACTTAGATTTAAAAGATATTTGGAAGATCCTACACCCTCAGGATGAAGAATTTACATTTACTTCCCAAGGGGGGGGGCCTGAACATTCACAAATCATACACCACACAACCCACACCATTCAAGCCACAACATACAAACTACACAATCCTACACTATATCTTATAGCTTCAAGTGCGTGCATCTTGAGGTTAAGACTTCTGGCATTTAGCAGCATTACCCTTAGTTTCTTGTTCCTTGTGCTGTCTATGGGGGTGGGTTTGACTTTTGAGCCTTGCCTAAAAAGGCACTATGGGGTGGCAAGAGCCTTTGCCAATATCCCAAAGCCCAGTGGCGACAGGTGCAAGCCGTCCCTAGCGAAAACGTGGCTTGTCGAGCATGTCATCCCAGGCTGACAGACACTGGATCCCCTTTGAATGACACCAAAATTCTAGCCAATTGTTAAAATCGATCATTTTGTCTTTGTACTGTGGCATCATTCTAGGTGAGGGTAAGATTTTGCTCAAAGTCAGGGTCATACCAGCCTGGGCTACATGATCATAGAGCTCCTCTATGTCTCTTTTCATGTAGTCCAGGGAGGTACATCTCAGGTCATTCACACCAGCATGTGCAATGACTGAGTCCTATTTGTATTTGCTTTGGAGTGACCTGAGTGCTTGGTTATGTGGCGGATCCTAGCACCCGACAGGCAGCTCACCATGACCTTCTCTTTATTCAGCCTGGTGAGGGGACGTCAGTGTGTCTGACAATAGAGTCACCTATTACAAGAGTATCAAGTGTTATTCAGCCTTATACAAGGACTGTGGCTGCTAGCACACACACTTTGACTTTGTGTAGACCATGTGTTGTGCTGTTTTGTTGTTTTGGGAGTAGGCGTTTGCTTGGATGTCTGCTTTGGAGATCTCTATTTGCTTAGGTAGATTTTTATTTAGAGCCTTCAGGTATGTTTTTATTTATGTGTTTGGCAGTTGGCTGATGTGTTGGGACTATGTGATGTGGAGCAAACTCAGACAGCCCTAGTTGAACTATACCTCTCAGTTATCCATAATATCTTTTACCCAGAATGAATAGATATTTAGCTGCTTATTTTTGTTTCCTCATACAATGAAGTCACTAAATGACAGACATTTGAGTTTTCAGACATCATAACCTTCAGAAAAATGCATGCTAATGCAAAACCTGATATTCTATCAACTGTCAAAAGTTTATACAAAACAATTTTAGTAGTGTTTGTATGTTCCCCCAATATATTTAGCCTTGTCCAGATTTCCTGCATTAAGAGTTTGAGAGGTATGTGCAAATCACTTTGTAGAATTAGGAATATCCAAACCTCTCCATCGTCCCCAATTTTGGGGTCAGAATGTTGCTCTCCTCTAATAACCCTTCCTCAAAATGGCAATTTTGGAAGAAAATGTGATTGAAGTCTCCTAGAATAATGGTGTTGGCTTAATGCATAGGGACACCATATTAGTTAGGTAGGAGATATGGACTGATGGGGTACACAGAGGGACCTATAGTTAGGTATGACACAGTAAGGAAATTTTGTTAATGCTAAGCTGGATGCAGAGGAATTCCAGTCATTATCTCACATAGCAAGTCTTGAGATGAAATGTTGTTTAAGAATATGTAGACACCATCACTTTTTCATCTAATGTGTTTTCCAGGAAGCAGTGCTTGTAAGGAGTGAACTTTAGCTTAGGCATATATGTTTTCCAGGGAAGCAGTGCTTGTAAGGAGTGAACTTTTAGCTTAGGCATATATGTTTTCCAGGGAAGCAGTGCTTGTAAGGAGTGAACTTTTTTGCTTAGGCTCTGAAAAGGAAATTGGTTATTTTCTAATTCATGTAGCTATAAAAAATGTAGTTTCTGAATGCAAACACACTAGTTAAGCAGCATCATGGTAGGGAGTACTTGTACAAAAGATTCAACTATATACATAGCCCTTTCTGTCAAACACACACACACACCATGGTCACACAGAGTTTACAGTTGTTGTAACACGTTTCTGAATGCAAACACACTATTAAAGCAGAATCGTGGTAGGGAGCACTTCAGTACAGAGAGATTCAACTATATACATAGCCATGAGTTCCCTTATACCTTTCTGTCAAAACAAATGTACACCATGGTCACAGAGTTTACAGTTGTTGTAACTTTGAAAAAAACAATCTATTTATGTATTTCTTGCAGTAAAGTTGAGGTGTGTGTGTGTGACAGAGAAAATGCCCTAGTTAGCTCTAACAGGTGGAATTTATGTGCAACTGTTTTGTTTAGCAAATGGTATCATTATTGTGGAATAGAATTTTAAAGCAGTGTTAGCACAGCAGGTAGCATACATGCATATTGATGCAAAGGGCTGTAGGTTCTATTCATACAGCATGTACATTGTATTTTAAGGGGGTATGGTACTGCAGTTCTTAGTATGTCCTCCTTTGGATGAGACACCTAATAACTATGAACCTACTTTTCAGCCTGCCACCCATTCCCTATTGCAATATATCAGCTTACCATTTATTTTAATGTAGCACATGCAATTTATTCTGGGCAACAGGCACTGAATTTGTAAATGAAACACTGAAATATAAAGTTTTTTTCTAGTAACAACCTCTTCATTGGTTTCAGATCTCTTTAATGTGGAATTATTCAGATATCTTTTACTTCTGCAGAGATTCTGCATACTGATTGATATTGGTGGATTTTATGACAGAAGTTTGAGTGTTCCTTTATGGTTGAAATGTTCTGAATTGGGCAGGCTGTCATTATTGGTTCATATGATTTGTTTCATTGCTTAAAGGAAAGATGCTCAGAACTATAAATTTAAAACACTCTAACAAGTGGTGCTGTGTTATACAAGGGATATAATTCAATGATTATGTAGTATAATAGTCAGGAAGGTGAATCGAATAACTCTTGCATGTTTCTAAAATCTGTGCAAGGAGCCTATGATTTGGAAATAAAGATAAACTTACCTTGCCACTGGCCAGATGCATGTTCGTGAAATATGGGTTTCATGCTGTTTCAGTGAATGTGGGTTTCAAAGGTAGAAAAGTTTTAATGCTAAGTCTGTTTTCATTGTAAGACTATTGTTTTGTTTAGGTTTAGTAAATGTCTGTCAGTGTTTGTGCTATAAAATTTGAAATAAAAGTTGTAAATGAAATCCAGATATCTGTAGTCATTGTAGAAGTAAAGCATAAAACAAGTATGCACACAGAGATTTGAACAATTTCTATAAAATGGGGAGAAATAGCCAAGTAATGGGACACTGGAATGACTGAGTGGGCGGCATCATCGGGGTGGAGCACTGTGGGCGGGGCTTGGGTTTGCACCCCCCTGCAAAAAATCCTGCGGGCTCCCTTGCACATGTCATTTGTATTCTGCTGCCTGTATTCTGAGTATCTACATGTGACAAATTCAGCTATGTCACGTCACCCACATGTAGTTCAAATATAATATATGTAACAGATACAACATTTTCCACGCTGTGTATGTATACGTATTTTTGTATAACTTATATGACAAACACAGAAGTTCCACATGTCACTTACACAGCTGTGATCTATACCTTGTCTTTACTTCCCATACTTCCTATACATCCCAATGGCATACATGCGAACAAGACATGATTTTTGATGGCTGCATGTGTGCTCTGTTCTGGTCAGCCATATGTGCACACACACACACACACACACACACACACACACACACACACACACACACACACACACACACACACACACACACACACACACACACATATGTATGCATGTGTGTGTGCTTAAAGTCTTTGTGTGCTGCCCCACCCCAGACTGTACTTGTCCTGTTTGTGCATCACTGAATGATGTAACATTACATGTCCACCATAAACTGACATAAGAGGAGAAATGAATGGTTTGCACAGTACACTTGTATGAATATTGATGCTTTAAATGTTCCCAGTATATTCCTGAGAATGCTGCTAACTGTGATTTTCGGTGTCTTTCACTATGCTTTTCTCGTAATGTTCCTGTTGTCTCATAAGATATATTTTGTTAATACTGCATGACTCACTTGAAGTTTTTATGTGCATATGTGTAGCCAGCATGAGCATTACAAAACATTCAGGTGCACACAACACATGCACCCAGCTTTGTCCCATATCCTATCACTTTTACAGCTCATTTGTCTCATGTCCATGCAGCTGAGCAGCTCTCAGAACTTGCACTGCTCAGTCTGACTTATGCTATGTTGTCTGTGAAACTCTTTCCTCCCTGCTCCATTTAATAGAAAGCTCTGCAAGCCACTCATATTGGTAAAGGCTTGTAAATGTTGTACAGCATGTGTTGGAGCCCACACAAACCCATGCAGTCTATCTTGATCCTGATGATGATGATGATGCTAAGACTATTCTCTGTTTATGCTATAGACTCCTTAAGTATACACTTCTATTTTTAACCATTAAAAATTGTTTGACTTTTTAATGTAAATAAAAATAAATACATTTTATGAGAGATTTTTGTTTATATTTTCATTAATTTAATGTTATAGAATGCAACTGTGACAAGAAATGTGAAATTAAAAGGAAAAGCTGTGTGTGTGTGTGTGTGTGTGTGTGTGTGTGTGTGTGTCCGCATCTTAAATTACCATGATGGAAATTATAAACAGAAGAGGGACATACAATTATTGAATTGCTAGTGATCCATAATTGATAAACTGGTCAATGCATTTGAAGAAATATTTACTTTCCAATTTACAAGTGGTAGGTGTGCCTATTAGATTATATGGGCATTTTGACTGTCATACAAAAAATGTGGTGTACATGGCACAGTGTGTACAGTGTCCGGTTTTATGTCGAAAAAGCTAGTAGAGCCTTTAAAGAGAGGATTAATGAGCACCTCTCAGATATAAGGCTAAGGAAAAGCATTAACGCCTCTTTACAGGCACATTGGAAAAGCGCCGCGATGGACATCATTTCAAGTTTTGTATATTGCAAAATATAATTAAGGATGTACAGGGGTAGGATTTTAGATTTGCATTTAGAGGTTATTAGTGAAGCTAAGGTGGTAACTTAGGTTGAATGCAACTGTCTTTCCTGGTATTAATGATCATATTAGTTATAGCCCCAATTTTAAAAACTGAAACACATTCTTGGGTGACTTAGTTGATAATTTCACTTGTCATGTATAACTGTATTTTTTAACATTACATATTACAGCAGCTGGTGTGATGCTAGGTGTTCATTTTCATTATAACATTTTGTTATTTGATTTTGCAAGACATTCCGTATTTATGAATTTTACTATCACTAATGCAGTATGTTCACCATATCATAAGTGATTTGTTCGGTGTGGGTGTGGTGCTCATGAGTTGCTTTTAAGCATGGTGAAATGTTTTTGCCTTTTAAGTTTTTAATTGACTAATTGATAAATTATGTCATCTTATCTTGTATAAATGCTGGTGGGTAACCACCTTTAACATTTTGTTCTGAAGAAGTCTAAATAAAGACGAAACCTAGGTCAAATTCGCTCTTAGTGGTGGTTTCAGCTCTTCCAGTACACCATTGGTGTCGGTTCCATTGAGCCTTTCTTTCGCTTTGGTTTTTTGTTTGTGTTTGGTTATTGCTTTTACACCTGACTTTGTTCACCTGTAGCCATCTTAAGCATTGTAAGCATACACTATATATTATTATCTGATGCTTCACATTACATGTTTATTCTATGACTGAAAAATGATGGCTCTCTATTAGACTTTTGAGATCCTACAATGCAAGTAAAAAAAAAAAAAAAAAACAAAAGTAAGTCTGATCCTTTGAACATAACAGAGAAGTGCAATCTTCCTGTTATACTGACAAAGCATTTTTACCATCAGGCTGCACACTTGCATTCCTGCTACTGTTCTGACACTCACTTTTTACTACCATAATTTAAATGGAAACTCAACAATAATCATACGTAAGGGCAAAAATGTAACAATTTTATTGACATTTATCATGAAGTGATAGAATAAGTGTATACACGAAAGCTCCAGACAAAAGTAGTTGCCTGATACATGTTGCGAGACCAGCATCAAAATTCTAGACAGCTTTCAAAGAACATAAGTTCCCATGTTTTGGGATATAGGTGATGAAGAATCTGTTCAGACCAGTTCTTCCTTGACATCTGTATTATATAAACTTAAAAGTGTCAGTATAGGGCATATTGTTTACCATGTCTGCCCATGTTTAAGAAAATATGGTGTGCTAGTGCCCTTTCTCACAATACCTCTACCTTTGGTCATTCACTTAAGCCAAATACTTTCTTTAATATAATCCTTATCTTTACTGCTTACCATCAATATAAATTAGTGGTCTTACTACTCAATGGAGGCAAATCATTTGATGAGTTAACCACCCTTCGCTTGGGTGAAAAAAGTTATTCCTTTCAAACTGAAACCATTGCTTTTCTTTCTATAGCTGACATCATCTGGTAAAAGCTTCCATTCTCTTCCATTCTCTTTCCTCTTCAGTTCTACTACCTTTCACCCACCTACAGTATCTTAAGCACATATTAAGCATCAAATCATCTCCATCATCCTTATTTCCGAGGCTGTCACAAATTCCTAATCTTTCTAGTCTTTCTCCATACTGCAAAACCAACTGTTCCACTTAACACTGTTGTGGAGCTCCCCTCCTACCTTCTCCTGAAATATCATATCCTTGTCCCTGTATAGCTTATTTCACTGTCTCAAAAACACTATCCTTGGGCAGAGTAGCAATTGCCTCGATGCTCAAATTATGTGTGTAGGAGATGCAAGTATTTAACTAACATGGGGAGCCTCACTCAGAAAATGATACAGAGTGTAAAGCGGCGTCAGCAGCACACACACACACACACACACACACACACACACACACACACACACACACACACACAACGCATTATTGTCATTGTTACACACAGCATACACACGCATACAACGATACACACGCATATACAATACGCCCACACTGCCTTTTCACTGGCACACACCACGCACGTACACACACACACACACACACGCACACACACACACACACACACGCACACACACACACACACACACACACACACTTTTGCCTTTTGCACACACACATACACACACACACACACACCGCCTGCACACACAGCACACACACACACATTATATATACACACACACACACACACACACACGTATATATATATTACACACACACACACATAACTTGCTTCAGCTGTCATTAAAATATATCTTATACTGATGCTCTAAATAAAGTCCTTGTCAAAGCCAATACCTAGAGCCATGAAGACTGGGTCTCGGGTGAAAATCAAACTCCACATTATCTTCTGGCACACTTCCAACAATGCGTCAGCAGGATGTAAATCATACCACATCCAGTACACAGAACACTCCACACATAAAAACATTTCAGTATTTATTATCCTGTCCACTAGGCTGGACAAAGACTGTTTGACAGTCATTTGTCAATCAGATATCAAGATCTCCTGATATCTCAAGAGAACCTTAAGACCCTTTCACCTGGCAAATATAACTGTGACATGATGGTGGTCCAGCGGGTGTGAATGACTTGGCATGCAAAACCCTATAGGAGCGTAAGTATTTTTCTGAAGTAAGCGCCAATACCAAAAGGCTCTTGGCTGATTCTATTTGCAGATGATGGCAAGCTAGGAGCAGTCACTGAATCCCCAAATGACTTTTCCCAAATAAATAACTGGTTCCAAAATTATGGATTGAAACTAAATGCCAGAAAATGCATGTGCAACCATCCTTTGGGGAAGTAAACATTGATTGTATGCTTCTAAGAGTTGACACAGTTGTTCAAGATTTGGGAAACTTATTTGGACAGTGACCTAACATTTGACCAACATGTGTCCATTGTTGTTAAGTAAGTCCTTCTATGTTGCACAGCTTATAAACAAAGGGATTATGTCTAGATTTAGGGATGTCATTGTCCCCCCTTTACTCATCTCTCACTAGGCCAACTATTGAATATAATGCCCTCTTTGGCAAGTATCCGTCCAGACACATGCAACAACTTGAACACCCAGACAGATACCTTACTTAAATGATAAAAGGCTTAAACAACATGTCCTACATGGACAAAATCATAGCCTTGCTTATATACTTGGTATCCTACAGATTGTTAAAAGGTGGCCCATATCTGACATACAAGGTATCCTCTGATCAATACTGATGGATTTACTGTACATTTGCAAGTTGGATGGCATCAGAAATACTTAGTCTATGGATCTAAATGTCTTCTCCAATGTCAACAGAATGGTTTGGAGGAACAGATATATCTCACAGAGCATACCTCTACTCTGGAACAGACTTCCCATCCATATAAAACAAAGTTCATCTTTGCCAATATCATACCTTTCAACCATACTGAATTTCTTGGTTTTTACCGGTTTTGACGTCCAATTTAATTGAGTGCCAGGATTCCCGAGTGGCACCCCTTAATTTCCGAATTTCTCTGCATTTTTTACTGCTGAGCTTATGTCTCTGTGTGTGATATTGCCTGGAACAGCCTGCCAGTCGGCTGAATTGAGCTATAGGCCCATTCCTTAAAACATCATGTGCAAGCATTTCCAGCAGGACAAGCAAGTAGTTATCATCTCCTGAAAAGCAAGGCAGTTCATTATTTTATGGGTGCAGTCTATCCACAAGGCTATTTACAGCTATTTTACAACTTAGGGTTTATTATTTTATTATTCTATATAATATAATATTTTATTTTTGTGTGCAGAGTGATAAATGCCCCAATAATATACCAGGAGGATACTGGGCTGAACCCTGCACTTTGGCTAGAAGGGAAAAGAGCCTGAATTCCCCACCCAATTACCTTAGAAGTTTCCAGATTTTGCCTCTATATGTGTTGTTCTCAAATGTATTGATTTAAAGAAGATTGAATTATCAATAATGACAGGCATTTGAATTTCAGACTTATGTCAGAAAATACATGGTAACACAAAACCTTTATTTAGCAATTTTCTAAGTTTGCAGATCAATAGTTGAAATTTTTCAGCTTGCAGGCTGATGTCTTCATGTGTGTGATGAGGTCAGCTCCATGAACAGCCTGTCGGAATTGAGCTAGAGGGCTCTGTCTCTCTCTCTAAACATAATGTGCAAGCATTTCCAGCAGGACAAGCAAGTGGTTATCATCTCCCTAGTGCAAGCAAGCAGTTCTGTAAGGGTTCATCATTATTTTATGGTGCAGTTCATTCCACAAGGCTATTTACAGCTATTTTACAACTTAGGGTTTATTATTTTATTATTCTGCTATGGTTTGTTATTTTATTTTTTGTGTGTGAGTGTGAGTGCAAATGCCCCAGTTAAATATACCAGGTGGCTAGAGATATCGGGCTTGAAGCCTATGCAACCAGCTGTATGCTTAGCAAGAGCCTGAATTCCACCACCACCGCGTAGCTTTCCAGATTTTTGCCTCCTTGTGCTTTGTTCCTCCTCCCAAAATCTGTGTGGTTTCTGGATTTTGTAACCAAATCAGTAAAGTTGAATTTACTAAATAATGACAGGCATTTGAATTTCAGACTTCATGTTCTTGAAAATACCTTGGTAACACAAAACCTTTTATTCTAGCAATTTCTAAGTTTATAAGATCAATAGTTGAAATGTATCCATATTTTGGAGCTGGGATACCATGTGTGTGATGAGGTCAGCTCCAAGAACAGCCTGCCAGCCTGTCGGAATTGAGCTAGAGGGCTCTGTCTCTCTCTAAACATAATGTGCAAGCATTTCCAGCAGGACAAGCAAGTGGTTATCATCTCCCTAGTGCAAGCAAGCAGTTCTGTAAGGTTTCATCATTATTTTATGGTGCAGTTCATTCCACAAGGCTATTTACAGCTATTTTACAACTTAGGGTTTATTATTTTATTATTCTGCTATGGTTTGTTATTTTATTTTTTGTGTGTGAGTGTGAGTGCAAATGCCCCAGTTAAATATACCAGGTGTCTAGAGATACTCGGGCTGAAACCCTGTACCTTGGATATATGTAGCAAGAGCCTGAATTCCCCACCCACCACCACTTGTGAAAGCTTTCCAGATTTTTGCCTCATATTTTTGCTTTGTTCCTCATAAAATCTGTGGTTTTCTGGATTTTTGTGGCAAATCAGTAAAGGATTGAATTTACTAAATAATGACAGGCATTTGAATTTCAAACTTCATGTTCTTCAGAAAATACATGGTAACACAAAACCTTTTATTCTAGCAATTTTCTAAGTTTATAAGATCAATAGTTGAAATGTATCCATATTTTGGAGCTGTAGTAGCTGTATTCCCCCATTATTTGCTTTGTTCAGGTTTTTTGTGCTAAGAGGTTGAGAGCTATGATGAGAACTGAATTCACTGAATATGTTTGGCGGCTGTATTCCCCCATTATTGGCTTAATTGAGGTGTTTTGTGCTAAGAGGCTGAAAGCTATGGTGTAGTGAGAACTGAATTCACTAAATGATAGCCATTTAAGTTTCAGTCTTCCTAATCTTTAAGGAAACAGCTGATTTGACCTAGTGATAGAGTGCTCTCACTGCCAATCTATAGGGTCCTGGGTCCAAGACTTGGCAGTGAAACACATGGTAATAACACAACATTTTATTCTAGCAACTTTCCAAGATTATACAAGCAATGTTTAACATGTGTCCATGGTTTTGGGCTTTTTGTCCCCCAATAAATTTTGGCTTTTTTCTAGCTCTCTTGTACCAGCGGTTGAGAGATACAGCTGAGTGGATTTGCTGCAAGAAGGAGCTGAGAAGCTCATCGGAAGGAAGGAGTTTAATGCTGCTTAGTTAAGTCTGCTGCTTGTGTTGTTAATAACATAACAGGTTGAATGCTTGCTTTTGATGCAGAAGGCTGTGGGTTCTACTTCCACAGTATGTAGATGCATTGCTGATACTGCACTGTGTTGTACTTTTACAGGGGGTGGATGCTGCAGTGCTGAGAATGTCATCTTTGGTATTGATAACTAGTACATATGAACCTGTTATCAGTTTGCCATCCATTCTCTATTGCAATATTACTAGCTTATCGTTTTTTAATGCAACATAGGCAATTTATTCCTCAAGGCAACATACACTTTATTTGTAGATGAAACAATGGAATATAAAGTTGTTGGCTAGCAGCAACTTCTTCATTAGTTACAGATCTCTTTAATGTGGAATTATTTAGATGACTTTTACTTCTGCAGAGATTTTTGCAAATTTACTGATACTGATGGATTGTAGAAGTTTGAATAGACTGCTATGATGGAAATGTTCTGAATTGGGCAGTTTTGTCATTATATTGGTGCATGCATTTTGTTTCATTGATTACTGGAAAGATGTTCAAAACAATACATTTAGAATGCCCTCTAACAACTGTACTATATTATACAAGGAATATAATTTAATACAATCAGAAAGGTGTATCAAAGAGTATGTGTATGTTTCATGTGAAAGGGGCCTATGATTTGAAAACAGACCAAAGGTAATCTTTATCTGCCAATAGTATGTATAAAACATTGAGCTGCCACAGTAGAAGGAAAATTCTTTATTGCAAGGACAAAGTGAGCACTTTCACAGCCTTCCAGGTCACTTCATCAGACTTAAGAAAACATCACATGCCTTCCTTGATATATATATATATACTTTCAAAGTAACCAATCTGTTAAGACAAACAATTAAACATCTATATAAGACTCAATTAATTTAAAAATAGTAGAAAAAAACATAAATAGATATAAAACTGTTAAAACAGTGTGCAAGTTCAAATGTGAATGCCTATAGAACCATGTAGAAGGGAACTAGTGCTTTAAGGCTCTTGCCTTTAAAATGGTTTTAAAGAAACAGTTTCATTATTACCTGGGGGTTTGTCTGCATTTAGTTGCAGAATCCATTTTTGCTCAGGTTTTCTGTTCTATTTCTAATGTCACCCCCTCATATTTTCTTCTAGAACTTATAAAACTAAAACTTTAAAAACATGGTGCATCCCTTCAGCTTCTACATATTTAGCTAGGCACTACTCCTCCATGATTCTGCAACTAAATGCAGACAAACCCCCAGGTATGGTGTTTTGCTGTTTGATTTGCTGAGTACAAATTTGATAACAGAGGATTTATTTAAATATTTTAATGTAGAAACTCCCACCATTCTAGTAATATATATGTCCTCCCAAGGCACGACAAAAGATATCATATGTCCACCCTATGAGACCCATAGTGTCTAGCAGAGGTTGGGCAACACAAGCCATGCCAATACATGTAGAGAATAATTTTCATCCAGTGCTTGAGAGGTGTGAAACAGTATTGAAAGACACAAAATCTTTCTCCAAACATTGTATTAGAAAAGACAATTTTTGATAAATAAAGATTTATCTAGTTTGTAACCTTGGATATTGAAGTAGCATCACTTTTCACAGTGATTCCAAATCAGGAGGAACAGAGACATTAGGATGCTTGCTATGTTCTCCCATAAAATGCACTTTTCTAATGATAAAGTGAATCTGTACATGCAGTCTGCTTGAAATAATTTTAATAAGTTTTTACCCCAAAGAAGATTTTACCTACAAAAGGTTGGCTGAGCTATGGGCAATACCTTGTGCAAACAGCTATGCCAATCTTAAACTCTAAGTCCATTGAGAAGAAAAACATTTCTACTACAGGGAAATGAATTTAGGCAAATATGTTCTGTGGTAATGCACATTTTGTGGATGACATGTTTTTCTATGGGAAAACCAGAGATGCTGGGTAGATTCTTAGAGTACCTACATAGGCAACACCCATTTTAAAATTTTACCTGTAAATACTGCTCAATAAACAGAGATAGAATTCCTTGATGTTCTAGTGAAAGCTGTAGTCAGAAATGGGGCAGATGGCTATTAGCCTGTGTGAAAACCAAAGTAGAAAGAATTCCATATTACATAAAAGCAGCATGCATCTAAGACATGTTAGCAAAAAATGTTATGAAAGGGCAGTTCCTGAGAACCTCAAGATTTATGTCAGAAAAATTGATGAGTTGGTGGGTCTATGGAAGTGTTAAGAGGGGAACTACTTGATAGAGGGGATATAACCAGACAGAAATAGTCGCCACCATAGAAGGAGTATATCAACCCAGGGATGAGAAACTCAGGTTCCCTATTACATATGCAAGTGATACAGTCAATTTTGTGATATATTTAGAAGAACTGGAACATATTGTTAGCCACTAAAGAACTTGAAGGTGTCATAGACTCTGGACCTCACTTCTCATTTACAAAAAAATCACTTAAAAGGCAGCTATGTTATAAACCCAAACATGGTAAGTCCCTGGAACACATCAGATAGGTAGGGACATATATGTGCAGGAACTGCAGAGCCTGTATGTACATTTTCTCATGCGAAAGCACTTTTGTACATCCACAGCAAAGTTTAGAATTCTAATTCAAAATTCTCTTCAGACTGCAAGACTAGAAATATAGGGCAGGATTCCGCGGAAAGCCTCCGTGTAAGAGTTAGCAAGTCTTACACGGAGGCTGTGAAGTCAAGGGAGTGATGTCAGCATGCCATGCATATTCATGAGCCGGCATACGCTGAATCACACCCTAGGCTAACACCTAGTCCATGGGAAAGTAGCAACAAAAAGTAGGAGGGCAGGCAGGAGGTGTGTCCGCACATTAAGCGAGTCCTGCAAAGGACACACCCCCAGAAGAATCACAGTCCCGAAAGGAAACTCCGACAAGCGAGTCCGGTGGAAATGTCAAGAAACACAACAATTGTCCACACATGCCTCCCTACAGACTATAAACCCAACTGGAAATGTAAAAACGTAAAAATTAACAGTTTAATTTTTTTATAGTTTCAAAAATGTTTGCCTGCACTGCGCCATTTGCGCTATTTATGCTGGTTTCGCGTGCCCTTCGCCAGCCACAGTTAGCAGTCATTGAAAAAGCATATAGATCTAAATATGCAAATAAGCAATAGCAATACAGCGTGAAAGCAGCAGAGACGTCGGCCAAAGAGGAGAGTAGTTCTGCTGTTCGAGCCCCAACAACATCATTTTTTATTTTTAGTGAAATAAGCACGAAACAAATGTCCCCTGACATATGTATATATATATATATATATATATTTATATATATATATATATATATATATATATATATATATATATATATATATATATATATAAGTACAAGTAAAATGTAATGAAATGGGCCATGTTTTTATGCAGAAATCTGACACAATAAAAAAAAATATTTTATAAGTGCCCATAGCTGAGCAGCACTCTAATAAGCTGAGTATGTTTGCACCTGTGAGGGTGACCAGTGGTTTAACAGGCGTAATATGAGTGCCCGGAGTTGAGCAGCACTTTAACATGCTGAAACTGTGTGCCCATGGTTGCGCAACATTTCTCATAGCATAATATGCATGCTCATAGCCAAATAACGCATTAACCAGCCTAACCCGTTTGTGCAGAGCTGTGCAGCGTGCCAACCGGCTTACCGGCAGTCAACGTTGAGCAACCTGTATCAAAGTCGCCTTTAAACAGGCACACCTCCTAGCCTGTCTAGACAGTAGTAAAATAAAAAAAAGCAATACCCAGGATACTGTGCATCATTGTTAAAGTACTGAACCACTAAGCCGTGACAGCTGTACTGAAAAATGCAGTATTAGCATATATATAGGAATGAATGGAAATAGAAGCGCACAGAGCAAAGCAGGTTTTTAGCTGGATACAATTCCAAAATGGCCCTCTCAGATAAGTGTGTGGGAAAAGCGGCATATATAAGCCCACCATAGGCGAATACGCAGCATAACTGATTACATGGAACCTGTTGGGTAGTCAGGTGGTGGGATGGCAGGTGCGGGGAGAGGGTAGTCGGCCTTCCTTTGAGCTACAGAGGTGGGGATGTTGAGGATTCCAATACATGGTTTGGCTCCTAGTCCCACGATCATGAGGCTCAACTCATGCAGGGCTAGGTTCTGTAGAGCATTACAAAGGCAGGCGTGGAACGGGTTGGCACATGATCACCTATCTCCCTTCACATTCACCCTTTTTACATTCTACTTCATCTCTGTGGTTTATTTCACAGCTGTCTAACTCCCTACTGTGTTAACTCTCTCCCTTACCCTTTCTGCATTGTACTACCTACTACTCCTCTATCTTATCTATTCCCCACTTCTTGCATACTCTCCACTGTGCTCCCTCTGTTACCCACTTGTAACCATAACCTTCTATTTAACCTAATCCTGGATTATCTTTTCCTCTCTTTTTTACATCTCCATACCAGAAAACTCTCTTCAGAAGCTCCCCCCTTTCATCACTAGCCTAAGGAATATCTCCTGCCAATACCTCTGACTCTTCTCTGGAAGCTACTGGTTATTGTTGGACTTAGGTACTACTGAAGACTGCCCTTGAGTAACCTTTGGGAATGTAGGTAGCCTACACTAACTACTGTTTTTTTTAAAACTACCTACTTAACAACTGTAATTTCCCAAAACTTCCCTTGTAAGTGAAACAGCAGCCTACCGTAGACCCCAACACCTTACTCCACTCCTCTGGTCAACTGAGCCCTACTACGTGTCCTCTACCCCCTTTTCAGCCTGCCTACTCCTATTCCTCCACTAGGTGGCAGCACCTAACACCTACAGGGCATTATATCTTGTTGTTTATTTGCCTCCCCTCCCAAATCGCTGACTTGATATCTTTTGAGCTTAGTTCTCCAAACATATCCTGGTTCCTTCACCCCTGAGCAGAATACCATTGATAACTTGCCCCTCTATTACATTTCCGATACTTAGTTAACTTACCTCTTCATTCTCATAATTTACCTGCTTACATAGCTCTCTCAGCAGCAGTGGCTGATACTTTTTCTGCTGCTGATTCTTCCCTCTGTTCTTTCCCACTCCGTTCGCCCTACTGGCTCACTCCGCTCCCCTCCCTGCCCCCAAATTCCACCCGCCCCTAGCACCTCTACATTAATACCCAATAGTCACACCCCTTTCTTCTTACAACCAATTAAATCCTGTAATTACCTCCACCCCTTCTAGAACTATCCCCTCCCTCCTCCACCTACAACTCTCCCCACTCCAAGTTCAATTCCAACCTCCTAACTCTCCTAACTACTCTCATCTCCACCTATCTCTCAACCTCCTATGAACAGCCCCTTCCTTTCACTCTAACAATCCCACACAAACAAACCCTAACATCTCCTCTAGCTCTAACAATAGGCTATCTCAATACCATCCACAAAGCTTCCTACCTTCAAGCTAAATATCACCGACTTTCTCACATTAAATACCCTATTCATAGCCTCAAAAAACATTTTAACTACTACTGCAAAACTCCTTAATTTTACAACCCTATATTAATCTGCTCATTAATAGATGGCAACATCCACCCCAACCCTGGCCCTAACTCACCCCCACCATCCTCTAACTGCCACCAATTCAAAATAAAGCCAACACCATCTACCAAACCCCCCAAATCGCTTTCAATTGCCCAATTAAATATACGTAGCATTTGCAATACAATACCACAAATTCATGCCCTTCTAGACATCCAACAGTTTGATATCCTCTGTCTAACTGAAACTTGGCTCAAACCCACAATAAAAGATAATAAAATCATCCCCCAGGGTATAACATCCTCAGACAAGACCGCTTAAACAAAAAAGGTGGTGGGGTTGCAATTCTCTATAAAACAGGACTGCAAATAAGTAAAACAAATCATACCCTTCCATCTGACAATAATGTTGAAATAATTATTTCCAAACTTCAGCTCAACCCTCACAAAACAGTTAACATTTATCTGTACCTATCTTCCCCCAGGAAAAAATCCCACTATTTTAGAAGACCTATTAAACTGGCTTTCACTAAATCTTCTTCAAGAAACAATACTTTTAGGAGACTTTAATATTGACTGGAATTTATGTAAACATACTTATCCATCCACCCTTATTAACCTGCATGGCTTCTCTCAAATCATTAACTCCCCAACAAGAATAAACAAACTGAATAATAAAGAAAGTATACTTGACTGGATACTAATAAATAGTCCACAGCAAAAGTATACAACAGGAACTCTCCCAGATGACTTCAGCGACCATTCCTAACATATATCATAAGGCATAAAACAAGTTTAACTATCCCTACCCAAGTTAAATCATCCCTAGCAAAAATTTTTGACCCCATTCTGTTTCAAAATGAACTTATGCAAGTCAATTGGTCACCTCTTAAATCTCTCCCAATAGAGCTGTTAGCTACTTCAATCATACTTTTCTGACAATCCTTGAACATCATGCTCCAATGCGTTCTATACGCATAAAATCTAAAACAGCCCAATGGCTCTCAAATAATACTAGGAAACTAATCCTTAGTAGGAACAAAGCCTGGGCTAAATGGCACCCCAAAACACAACTGATCGCCTCACTTTCAGACAACAAAGAAATTTAACAAAAAAGCCATCCTACAAGATAAAAAGAACTTTTATACTCAGCTACAACAATCATCCCTGCACCAACCACATACATTTTGGACCGCTATTAACATGTTTTTATCCCTGGCAAAGTTGCCACACCAAATCCAATTGAATCTAACCCCGACTGCCCATTACAAACAGCTAATGCCTTTAATATTTTCTTTACCTCTGCCATTCTAAAGCTAGCTAACCAACAAAGCCCTGATACCTCCAAACTATTTAAATCAAAGCTCCACTCCTCCTTTTTACCTCAAACCCATACCCACCACTTATATATCATCCTTACTTCAAAAATTAAAACACACTACTACCTCTGCTGACAAATTACCACAGAATTGCTACAAATTGTTGCAAAAGCTATAGCTTACCCCATCTCTATACTGATTAACAGGACCTTAAAAGAAAGTACAATTCCATCTATATGGAAAATCTCATATATCATCCCACTGTTCAAAGGAGGGATTCTACTGAATACTCCAACTTCCCCATAGCATTACTATCTCCACTTGCAAAAATAATGGAGAAATGCATCCACAAACAGTTACTAAACCCCCTACTAAGCCACAACCTCCTAGCTAAGTGCCAACATGGTTTTGCCCATTCCATAGTACTACTACAGCCTTACTATCCTTTATCGACTCTATTAACAAAACCGCAACAATAATACTCCTTCCTCAGCCTTTTCTTGACCTGTCTAAAGCCTTTG